>NC_045547.1:76780667-76783167 GCF_009769535.1 Thamnophis elegans
CCCCACAGCTAGGGTGGGGCCTTGCTAGCAGTGGTGGCTGTTCCTTTCCCAGGACCGGCCCATAGATTTCCACTGCTCTCCTCTCCTCTGCCTTCTGCGCATCCATACGTCAGGAACTGGACCCAGCTGTTCCTCCTCTTCCTCATCAGCCACCTCCAGACCTGGGGGCTGTTGACTCTCCATCTGAGGGCTGACGGTGGCCTCTGTCTTTCTGACAGCTCCATTCCCTCTTCCCCCTCGCTCTCAGGTTGTCCTGATGTTGACCCTGACTCCCACGCCTCCTCCTACTCCTCTGATTCAATGGCTGACGTGCCACAACACCTCCGTGGACTGTGTTCACTGTTCTTCCCCTAAGTGGCACATCATCTTGACCAAACATTAGTTAGAATATCAGGGCACACACTCACAGTGTGAAGGTAATAGCAGTAGACTTATATACCGCTTCATAGGCCTTTCAGGCCTCTCTAAGCGGTTTACAGAGAGTCAGCATATTGCCCCCAACAATCTGGGTCCTCATTTTACCCACCTCGGAAGGATGGAAGGCTGAGTCAACCCTGAGCCGGTGAGATTTGAACCGCTGACCTGCTGATCTAGCAGTAGCCTGCAGTGCTGCATTTAACCACTGCGCCACCTTGGCTGCCAAGGGAATTAGCAGTTGCACCTGAGTCTACTGACACCAAATCCTTGGATGGCTTCCATGTGGCAGAATGACTCCCTGAAAAATGAATGGCTCGGTGCGTTTAAACCCCTCTTCATTTCTGATTACTCAATTGTCGGACCTTGGGTGCTAGGACCAACTCATATCAAACTGAGTCTGGAGCAGTTACAGGTAGTCTTCAACTTACAATGTTTCACTTAGCGACCAAAGTTACAACGGCACCAGGAAGGAAAATGACTCACGACTGTTTTTCACACTTGCAGGAAAGGTCACAAATCAAAATTTAGATGCTTGGCACCTGACTCATATTTATGACGGTTGCGGTGTCCCGGGGACATGTGATCCCTTTGTGCGATCTTCTGGCAAGCCTATATCAACGGGGAAGCCAGGTTCATTTAATAACCGCGAGACTAGCTGAACAGTTGCAGTGATTCACTTCACAAGAACGGTTCGCAAAATGGAGCAAAACTCACTTCACCCATGTCCCACTTAACAACCGAAACTGGGGGCCTGGCCCTGGGACACAGCAACGGTCATAAGTATGAACCGGTTGTCGAGCATCTGAAGTTTGATCACACGATCATGGTGAAAAGCGGTCATAAGTCACTTTTATCAGCGTCGTAGTAACTTTGAACAGCCACTAAAGGAACTGTTGTAAGTCGAGGACTACCTGTTCATAGATTGTGGATGTGACAAGCAAGGAGGCATGGTAATTCAGAATTAATAAATGCTCAGTTTTCATTATTTTTTGTTTGAAATTCTTGGGTGTTTCAAGGAAACAAGTATTGTGGCCCACCAGACTTGGACGATGAGGAGGTTGGGGAAGAACTTGGGCCAGTTCTGAAGACTCCGATGGTGTTGGACACTGAGATAGAACCAGGGCTGTCTGACATTTCTCAGCCACTGGAGAGGCAGCTGCCTTTGGAGGCTGCTATGAAGGAGAAGGAAGAACATCCGGGGCCTGTTCCAAATGCACATATGTGCAGAGCTGTTAGGAAAGGAGAACAACGGAGGACAAGGAGTCGACTCGGGAAGCAAGGCACACGTGGATGCTGAATGGCCCCTCCCTGGCTGGGGAATAAATAGAAGGAAAGGGGAGTGGTAGTCGTAGGAGACAACAGTTCGTATTTCTGATGATTTTGCTCGTTGTGTTTCGTGCCACAAAGACTGCTTGCCAGAATTTAATTTGCAGCTTTGCGGCTGGGAGCTCAGGGCCTGGCAATTATCGCAAAGAACTGTTACTGCAGTTAACTCCTTGCAGAACTCTTGCCTGGACTTTTCGGTGTGTGAATGCCATTAATTCACGGGAGATAAATAAAGAGGAGTTCTTCGTGAACCAGGAGTCTGTTTCTAGCTTCTGCTAAGTCTGGGTCAAAACACTTACGAGTTCCTCTTATGTGGTGATGCTTCTTGAGTTACTAATGTGTGTTTATAGTCTCTGCAGGGAGCAAACTCGTTCCGCGTAAGGGGATAACAACTCCTACCGCTTGGCAGCAATACTTACTCGCGTGCAAACATAGACAGCGAGATGTGGAAAAAAGCGATTCCCACTTGGTTAACAACTGTCACAAATGAAAATATGCCAGCACTCGAGTTTTCCTTTTCACTCAGCTCCCTACAGGCAGATGTGTGCTGAGATTTCCATCAACATCTGGCAGGGCGATACAGCTGACTCAGTTCGACACTGGCAGATGGCGGTTTTTATTGGAGAAACGAAGCAAACCAAGACTGGGAAATGAGTCAACGCAGACCGAATCCCGGAGGGGAAAATAATGTTTTTTATTTCAGTTCCAGGGACGCCCATCTGTATGTACGAAACGGAGGGGGGGAAAAAACATAATC
>NC_045547.1:77438167-77586059 GCF_009769535.1 Thamnophis elegans
TCATGTCTATTATAAATTCTTTTTTTTTCTCTCTTTTGCAGCCCTCACAGATACATCCTGTATGATATGGTCAAGTACCTGTACTCGGTCATGCACAGGCCTTTCTTGTTGTACCCTCTGCCTAGCCCCATCTACCAGTAAGTCCGATGGTTTCTTGGTTGGTGGTGGGTTCCATCATAGGCTGAACCTTAAGGAGCAATAGCAATAGCAGTAGACTTATATACCGCTTCATAGGCCTTTCAGGCCTCTCTAAGCGGTTTACAGAGAGTCAGCATATTGCCCCCAACAATCTGGGTCCTCATTTTACCCACCTCGGAAGGATGGAAGGCTGAGTCAACCCTGAGCCGGTGAGATTTGAACCGCTGACCTGCTGATCTAGCAGTAGCCTGCAGTGCTGCATTTAACCACTGCGCCACCTTGGTTGAATCACTCGTGTGTATGCGAGAGAGAGTGAGAAATGGGGGGGGAATAAAGAAGGAAGGAAGAAAAAAGAAAGAAAGAAAGAAAGAAGGAAGGAGGAAGGAAGAAAGAAAAAGAAAGAGATGAAAGAAGAAAGAAAAAGAAAGGAAGCGAAAGAAAGCAAAGCAGACATGTTGCTGAAAGAGGAGAGCGGAAATGATGTTACACAGCAACCTGGACAGTCACTCTGATGGGACCATGCGACTGTTTCGGTAGAGGGGGAGAAAGCTTTTACGTTTAATTAGAAAACTACGGGAACCAACCTTCCTTCCTTCCTTCCTTCCTTCCTTCCTTCCTTCCTTCCTTCCTTCCTTCCTTCCACCCTGAAACTGGCTGGACTGAGGCCTCTTGGAGACTTCAGTGTCGCCACAACGGTGCTAGGTAAGGGAGGGGGGAATAGAGATAGTTGGAGTTTTGTAGCCAAGCTAAATAGTTTTCCCTGGGAACCAAGGGCCTTCCCACGGGTGACGGAAGAGAGGAGGAGTGAAGTTTCCAAGCAACTGGACAGCATCTCGATTGGACCATGCTATGGATTGTTTGGGAAAGGGGGGAATTTTCTTTGACATTTAATTAGGTGAAAACTGTGGGAACCCTCAGAGTCGGTTTTCACCCGTCTGTGCCAATATGATACGTCCAATAAAACTGTTCTTCGAGGGATCTCCCTACCTCAGAGTTCTGTGTGTTATGGGTATCACTTGGAACCTTGACAGTTAGCTCCTCTCAAGATGTCATGTACAGTGCCCCCTTGACATTGGAAGAACGAGTGAGTTGCCAGGTCTCAAAACCTTTGTGAGTTGCCTGTGTGTGTGTGCGTAGATTACAGGCGTCATATTTATCACACACGAAGTTATATTTCATCTGCTGCTATTGTTCCTCTGAGGTCCCGTTCAAAGGATTGGATGATTTTTACTGTGTCCTGATACATAAAGCCATCAAAGAGGGTGTGTTTTATATGACTGTGTATTGCATAGGTGTTTCCTCTAATAAACCAAGCACGGTTTTTATATCATTGCTTCAATAGCTGGTCTTCGTTGTGGCAATCATTTTTAATTCCCCTCCTTATTCCCAACCCTAGTTTCAGTTGCATACTTTAACCCTCATTTCTTCTCCGATTATATTTGACGGCAGTTTATCACTGCGATCAGGAGTGTCAAACTCGATTCATTGAGGGCCAAATCAGGGTTCTGTTTGACCTTGGGCTGTGTGGCCAGGGTGGGCGTGGCCAACTCGATGTCACTCGAATCAGGGACACCTGTGGTGGCCCGAGCGCTCTGCCACTGAAAACGGGCTCTCAAGCTCCGTTTTCGGCTGCGACTGCCTCCTGCAACCCTCTACCAGTGAAACCGAAGCTCAGGAGGCCACACTTGACCCCCCCCAAGCTCCGTTTTCTCTGGCAGAGGCACCGTGTACCAGTCCTTCACTGTTTCAGACCGCCGTCGTCCCCCCCCCCGGGTCAGATCTAAGCACCCTGCAGGCCGAATCCGCCCATGAGCCTTGAGTTTGACACCTCAAACTTAGATGGCTTTATAGTGGCATTATTATTTTACCTACAGATTTAAGGTTGGAATACAGTAATATGCAAGACATATCTAGACTAGGGGTCCCCAACCCACAGTCTGTGGACACCACCACACCGCAGCATGCCAGAAACAGGGCCACGCCAACAAGCAAAGCCCCATCTGTGGGATACAGGCAGCACGTGAAACCATGCCCCTTGCGGTCTATGGAAAATGTCTGTCCACGGAACCGGTCCCTGGTGCCCCCATTGATCTGGACCTCTGTTGTGAAATCAGCTTGGCTAAGAGAGCAAGATCGCAGTAGATCCAAAGAGTCTTTCTAGCGGAGTAGAGAAGGGCAGATTTCCCCACTTTCCAAAAAGGAAGATACGCGGCGTATGTTTTTGAGTGGACTGGTGTGGCTGCAGTGGGGATGGCTTGGACGAGTAAACAGAGAGAAGAGTCTAGAAGCCCCGATGCTCAGTGGTTATACAACGCAGCATTGCAGGCAGACTCTGCCCCGTTCCTGACCGGCTCAAAGTCGGCTTTCCATCCTTCCGAGGTGGATAAAATGAGGACCCAGATTGTTGAAGGCAATAGGATGACTCTGTAAACCACTTAGAGAGGACTGTAAAGCACTGTGAGGCGGTATATAAGTCTTAGTCCTATTGCTATTGTTATAAACCCATGGGGCGCAGTGGTTAGAACCAAAGATTTTTTTTATTTAAATAGTCCAGGCATCCAAATAAACAACTTGAATTTATTTTGATGTTGTTCTTCCTCTTAATTGCAGCTTTATTGCGAGATTTTTGAGATGAATCCGTTTGAGCCGTCGATAACAAGAGACAAAGTTGATCGGGTGAGTGCAGCACCTACAATCATTTCTACTTTTCCAGTTTCATTTTCTTCATAGGGCGTTTTCCCCTTAGCACAGACAGATATCACAATAATGATACAGCAAAAGATTTATCAAAATACAGAATAGGATAATTGGGCGGATTTGTTTATTTTAAGGGCCAGAAAAGAAATGTTTATTTTCTAGCAACATTTACACAAGGTTATTATGGTATGTCCCACATCAGGATGTGGCACTTCCCTAGGTTTGCAATAAATCACCGTCATTTTGAAATACTATAGGAACAGCGGTCTCTCTCTTTCTTCCCCCAGTTTTTTCCCCTCCTTCTCTCTCCCACCCTCCTCGTGTGTTGTGTGCTCCCTCTTGAACCATTTCCAAAAACGGGCCAGGGTTGGGTTTTTTTTTCCCAGATGTTCTTTCTTCTTCTTTGGGTGCTTTTTATCATATTTTAAAATATGATTTAAAATTAAGAGTCATTTCAGGTTCCTGGATAATGAAGCTAGGAGGCAAGGGTGATGGCGGGAATGGAGACTCTCTCCAAACGCCCCTGTACTTTTCCTCTCATCTCGCGGAGGCTTCTTCTGGCGCTTCTTAAGTCTTACCCGCGCCTCAGTCGCACAAGTGGATGTGTGACTTGCTCTCCGTCCCGAGACTCTGGCCCAGCTGCGGCTGATGTTCCGTGTTGCAATGGGCTCCAGGAGGAGGAGGGGACACCATCTCCCCCATTGGGAAGAGCGTGCTAAATCTAACTGCTGCGCACAGCGCTTTGTGCATCAGTTAAATGTGCTCCAGGAGGAGGAGGGGATCCAGTCTCCCCCCGTTGTGAAGCACACTTTCGCTGTGCTGTACGAGGCACTGCGAGAGCAGCGGGCAGGCCATGAAGCGGGCATTGGGTCTTTCCCCCGGTTCCACCACAAATCCGCGAAGCCCTTATCCGTGGAGACATAAGCGCGAAGACTAATTCGCGCCGTTCTAAGCGCTAAGGAAAAACGCGACCCTACCGCGATGACATAATCGCAGAGGGCAAATCCGCGCATTCCCAAGCACTCAGTACCCTAAACCTAACCCTAAACCTAACCCTAAACCTAACCCTAAAACAAACCCTAAAACAAACCCTAAAACAAACCCCTAAACCTAATCCTAACACTTACCTTAATTGAAATCGGCTTTCTGCCACAGCGCCGTTTTAAAGCGCCCTTCTGTTGCCGCGCTGTTGTCGCGGCGGTGATGACGTCGCGGCTTTAGCGCCGCGATTTTATCACCGCAATTTTGACGAGCGCGGTTTTGTCGTGCCACGCTTTCCCCCAGCCCCAGGCAAAGGAAAGCCTCCGGGCTTCTCCTAACCCTTCCCCCCGCTCCTTCAATCCTACTTTGGGACAAAGGAACGCGTGTTGGGGCAACGTTGGAGTGTATCTTCTGATCCTCCGGCGCTTGCCTGAAACTCTCCACATTCCTCGAGGTCCAGCTAGCTGAAGGGGGGGGGAGCAGCCCAGCCCTGAGATGGGAAGGCACAGGAAACAGAAAGCGGCGCATTTTAAAAGGCAGCAGCTCGCGTCTGGAGGGGCTGAAACAGCCTGCTGCGAGACCAGGCCACGCCTCTCCGCCATCCACCTCGCCAATGGGGGCGCTTCTGCTGGGCCATCGCCCCCTCCCATTGGGCTGTTGTGCTCGGCGCTCAGCTGGGTACGAGAGCGCGTTCCCTCACACCGTCCCCCTTCTTCTCTTGCCCCGCCAACAAGGGAGGAGGAAGGCCAGGCTTGGGGGATGGCCCCCACCCTGCTAGATCCTCCCCCGCCGTTCTCTCCCAGCCCTCTTTGCTGGATGTGGGGGAGGGAAAACAGAGACAGCTTTGCAAAAAGCCAGGTCAGAAATCTCTTAACTACACTGAAACAGTGTTGCCACAAGAGCCAGACCAGAAACTTCTAGAACAGTGATGGCGAACCTTTTTCACCTTAAGTGTCAAAAGCACGCATGTGTGTACTTTGCACTCGCATAATTTAATGCTCCCCCCGCGCCTTGCCCCCTGCGCATGCGTGCGTGACATACATACCCTGCTGCCCCTGTGCACGCACCCATGGCTTTCTTGGATCCTGGGGAGGGCGAAAACGGCTTTCCCCACCCCCCTCCAGGGGGCCTTCCGGAGGCACAAAATGGCCTGTTTTCCGACTTCCGGTGATCCCGCTAGGTCTGTTTTTCACCCTCCCCAGGCTCCAGAGGCTTTCTAGGAGCCTGGGGAGGCTGAAAAACGGCCCAATACGCAAACCGGAAGTTCGGGAACGGACTTCCGGTTTGTCCGTTGAGTCCGGTTTTCTCCCTCTGGAGGCTTCAGAAGCCTTTCCTGAAGCCTCTGGAGGGCGAAAAAAACAGCCCAACGCTCAAACCGGAAGTCCGTTCAGGGAAGCTTCCGGAGGGGCGAGAAAACGGCCCAAAATCACCTGGCAAGGCAACCTTGCGTGCCCTCAGAATGGCTCTGCCACGCATGCCATCGGTTCGCCCTCACGGCTCTGGAATAATATAAACTACAATACAAATTTACCCTACAAATATCCCAAGCTGGAGAAATTGAAACTCTGGGCACATTAGAGTTAGAGTTTTAGAGTTTTATTTCATTTGTATGCCGCCCTTTTCCCTAAGGGGACTCAGGGCGGCTCACAACTCAAAAAGGGAAGGGGGGGATACAGACAATTTAACAACAACACAGAACAATACATAGTTAAAAAGCGCAACAATCCTACCATTCGAGATAGGGGCAGCGCATCTTTAGCCCCAGGCCATTAGTAAAAGAAAACCATTAGAATAGCTATAAGGATATGAAAAGCCCATTGAGAACAGTTACAAGAATTCAGGAAATTCCGGGCAGTTACAAAAGTCAACACACAGATTGATTAGCTAAAGGCAAATTCCTAAGACTTAATTATAAATCATTACTTAAACACATATTGACTCACTAAAGCATATTAGCATTCACTTTCCTCTTCCGTGTAGAGATTATCCTCAGGAGGCAGGAATGAAAGAAAGATTGACGCATTAAACCATTAGATAAGAAATACAATCAGGTGCACAAAAGCGAAGCACACAAAAGCCCATAAGGCTACTACCCAAGATCAAACTTGAAAGAGGAAGGTGGTATAAAACCACGTACTTAGAGCAGGGCTCCTCAACTTTTTAAACGGGGCCGATTCGTGGTCCTCAGACTGTTGGGGGGAGCCGGACCGGCTGGGTACTCGTGGCTAGGCGGTCATGTGACTGGGTGGGTGTGGCCAATTTAGCAGCCCATTTTGCCTTTGTCCTTGCTCTACTTGCCCCTCCCTACTCACCCCACCGGCCCTGGGTCATATATGGCTGTGAAAAACATCCTGGAAGGCTGTTTTTAAAGACTTTTTAAGCACTACTTTTCGATCCAGCAGCAGCCCCCTCCCCTACTCACACACCGGCCCTGGATCAGTAGCCCCTCCGCTACTCACACACCGGCACTGGCGAGATCACTCCTCAGTTAGCTGGTCCTCCCCAGCACCTTTCGGCCTTACCTTTGGCAGCAACGGTGTGATCAGAAGTGCAGCTCAACCAGTGAAATAACTAACCAGAAGTGCAGCTGGAGTGGATGCTCACTGGATGATAAGGCCGACGATGAGGGGGAGGGGGAGGCGAGGGGGCGGGGCTGAATCACACCACTCCACAGGCTGGATACTTTGCAATGGCGGGCCATATCTGGCCCGCGGGCCGTAGTTTGCCCCAGAGAGACCTCTCCTATCTTAACTCCTTCTCTACCTCAGGCTCCTCTCCAAGCTCCCAGCCAGCAGGCCAGATGAGTCACACGCTAGCCACGCCCAAAAGTGGCAGTTTGAACAGAAATCTTTTTAGATGGGGAGGGGGAGTAGAATTCCTTAGCATCAGAGTATGTTAATAATAATATAACGAATACTAATGCTCTGATGATCATTTCGAAAAATCCTATCTAAGCGAGCATCTGGAAGCGAAGAGGTACATATGTGCCACATTTCAAGTTTGTGGGCTTTACGTTTCTGGAGATTTTGTGATCCGCTGTGAGTGGTTTTCGTAGGTAGGTAGGTAGGTAGGTAGGTAGGTAGGTAGGTAGGTATGGATGATAGATGGATTGATGGATAATGGATGGAAGATAGCTAGATGGGTGATAGATGGATGGATGGATGGATGGATAGATGGATGATAGATAGATAGATAGATAGATAGATAGATAGATAGATAGATAGATAGATAGATAGATAGATAGATAGATAGATAGATAGATAGATAGATAGATAGATAGATAGATAGATAGATAGATAGATAGATAGATAGATAGATAGATAATGGATGGAAGATAGGTAGGTAGGTAGATAGGGTTCACCGACATGAGCACCAACAAAACCACGGCAAGAAAACCGCGAGGTCGAAATTGCGCCGACGAATGCGCGCCGATGAAAGCACGCCATCAAAAAACAACAAAAATAACGTAATAAACATAACCCTAACCCTTACCTTAACTTAAATCGCGCTTTTGTGGGCGCGCTTTTGTCAGCGCATTGTTGTGGGCGCGTTTATGACATCGCGGTTTTCTCACCGCGGTTTTGTCGGCGTGCTATTGTCGTGCGCGCATTTGTCGGGTCACAGGTAGATAGATAAATAGATAGATAATGGATGGGTGGTAGGTAGGTAGGTAGGTAGGTAGGTAGGTAGGTAGGTAGGTAGATGATACATAGATAGATAGATAGATAGATAGATAGATAGATAGATAGATAGATAGATAGATAGACAGACAGACAGACAGACAGACAGACAGACAGACAGACAGACAGACAGACAGACAATGGATGAGTGGATGATAAGTAGGTAGGTAGGCAGATTGATTGATTGCAGAGTGAAAATGCCTAACTGTAGTTGGAAGATCAATGTCTTTTCTTATCTTTTCAAAGCTTCACATCTCCGACAAGAGGTTTTCCTGATCTCCCTGGCTTGGAGGACTTGGGTATCAACCCAACTCCGCTAGAAATGAAGGCCATCGAAGTTCTACGACGCCATCGCCAATCCTTCTGGGTGGATACAGAACTTGAAAATGCAAAACCGGCCACTCCAGTCACTCACATGTAACACAGGGATCTCTTTAAGACTTCCGGGCTGAAATGACCTTGGCTTCCTCGGCTTGAAGAATTCTGTACAAAGCAGGTTAAACTCTTAGATAACCACATCCAGGTTGTTTTCCTATCCTCTTTGTTTCGTGATCACGAGAGGCCATCACACTTGTTACTTTCATGTATGGTGGTTATTTAATATGTGCCAGGGGGGGAGGAGTTCTTGGCCAAACAAAATAGGGCCTAGGGAGGAGGTTACGTTACCAACTGAAGGAGCTCAGAAGCTGAGTAGCTCCAACACCAGGTCTCCCCTCGAGTAGAGCACGGGGATAATACAAAGATCTGGAGGGGGAGGAAGTAACTCTAAAGACCTTAGAAAATATGACGCCAGCAATAGAAATCAGTTCAGGGGTGTGGGCCAGCCGAGTTACTACCTACTCGGCCGAACCGGTAGGAACCCACCTCTGGTCAGCAACCCTAAACACTCAAAGAGCCACAAAGGTCCTAACCGGAAATCCGCCGTTTAATTCTGGAGCCGACGGAAGCCAGTTCCCCCACCATAGAGTCTCCTCCTAGCACAGCTTCCTTTTACCAACCGGAAGTTCAGTTCCTCCACCATAGAGTCTCCTCCTAGCACAGCTTCCTTTTACCGACCGGATGTTCAGTTCCCCCACTATAGAGTTCCTCCTAGCATAGCTTCCTTTTACTGACTGGATGTTCAGTTCCCCCACTATAGAGTATCCTCCTAGCATAGCTTCCTTTTACCGGCCAGAAGTCCAGTTCTCCTACCATAGAGTCTCCTCCTAGCATAGCTTCCTTATACCGACCGGATGTTCAATTCCCCCACTATAGAGTCTCCTAGCATAACTTCCTTTTACCGACCAGAAGTTTGGTTCCCCCACCATAGAGTCTCCTCCTAGCACAGCTTCCTTTACCGACTGGATGTTCAGTTCCCCCACCATAGAGTTTCCTCCTAGCACAGCTTCCTTTTACCCGACCGGGAAGTCCAGTTCCCCCACCATAGAGTCTCCTCCTATCACAGCTTCCTTTTACCGACCGGAAGTTTGGTTCCCCCACCATAGAATTTCCTCCGAGCACGGCGTCCCTTTTTTCCTTTTACCAACAGGGAGCCGCAGCAGAGGGATGAAAGAGCCACATGCAGCTCCAGAGCCACAGGTTGCTGATCCCTGGTCTAACCCATGGCCTAGTTTTGTCCTAGATTCACCCGACTTTGGAACGATTTGTAGTGTTGCCTCTGGTTTTTTTCCTGGGGCTGATTTCCTGGGGCTGATTTCCTGGTGCCTCCTTTTGACTCGTTGATTCCTGCTTGGCTTGGCCCATTTGTTTGCTGGTGTCGAACATTTTAGAACAAGATGTATGATGCACTATAATCTGCATTATTCCTCCGGGCTCTGCTCCTTGACCTGCCTTACACTCTCCCTCCCCCCCTTTTGAGGTTAAAATCAGTTGATTACATCAATATTTATTTTACAGAAACATTCCGTTGTCTCTTATCTTCCCAGGCTTGGTCTTAAGAATTAAGTTTTACGAGGCACCAAGGTAGACTCGAGGGATGGGGAATTGCAACCGCCAAAGCCTGTTAGACTGACGCAGAGCATAAAAATAAAAAATAACTTGTGAAAGTCCAGCACGGCCTGGGTTTATAGAGAAAAGATTCAAGTTTGCTCAGACCATTGAAGAGAGCCACATTTGGTTCCAATTTTCTCTCTCTCCCCTTCCCTCCTTCTCCTTTCCACTCCCCTCTCCTCTTCCTTCTCTTTTCTATTCTCTTCTATTCCTCTCCCTTCCCCTCCCCGCCTCCTTTTGCTCTCCTCTTCCTTCTCTCTCCTCTCCTCTTCCTCTCCTCTTCTTCCTTTCCTCTTCTCTGCCTTCTCTCCTCTTCCCTCCCTCCCCTCTCTTCCTCCTCTCCACTCCTCTTCTCTGCCTTCCTCCCCTATTCTCCATTCCTCTTCCTCCTCTCTTCCTCTCTCTCCTCTTCCTTCTCCCCTCCTCTCTCTCTTCCTTCTCTTCTCTCCCCTTCCCTTCCCTCCTCTCCTTTCCACTCCCCTCTCCTCTCCCTTCTCTTTTCTATTCTCTTCTACTCCTCTCCCTTCCCCTTTCCCTCCCCTCCTTTTGCTCTCCTCTGTCTTCTATCCCCTCTCTTGTCTTCCTCTCCTCTTCCTTCTCTCCCCTCTCCTCTCTTCTCTCCACTCCTCTTCTCTGCCTTCTCTCCTCTTCCCTCCCTCCTCTCTCTTCCTCCTCTCCACTCCTCTGCCTTCCTCCCCTACTCTCCACTCCTCTTCCTCCTCTCTTCCTCTTCTCTCCCCTTCCTTTCATCTCCCTCCCTCCCTTTGAACTTTTCTCTTAATTTAACAGACTTGCGTAGCTTATGAATTATTGTGCATACACTGGGTGTTTTTTTAATCATTGTGTCACTTCCCACCTGATCAACAGCCTTCAGTTAACCCTTTGAGGAAATTACGTATTTTAAACTCTTAAACGTAACACTTTGAATACTGCGATTGGAGAATCTTAAGATTCTCCTAAGACTCAGCATTTCCCGATAGAACGGTCTGTGCTCAGAATATTCATCACCAGACTGGATCAGATTGCCAGCTGGCACTCACACCGGCTGGATGCTTTTCCAAAAAGATCAAAGGGACACATCAGTCGTGACTCTGAAAATCCCTTGGTGGCTTTTTGTCAGCAAGAGACAAGAATGAGGGAAACCAATCACTTGGATTGTGTAGGTCTAGTTTAATGAAAAATAACTAGGAGTGACATGATAGTAATCTTCCAATCTCAGGGGCTGCCCCAAAGAAGAGGGAGTCAAACTATTCTCCAAAGCACCTGAGGGCAGAACAAGAAGCAATGGGTGGAAAGTAATTCATGGAAGGAAAGCCAGCTGCCAAAAAAGCCAACGCAGTTCTAGGCTGCATAACAGAGGGATAGAATCAAAATCACCGAGAAGTGTTAATACCACTTATAAGGCCTGGTAAGGCCACACTTGGAATACGGCATTCAGTTTTGCTCACCACGATGTAAAAAAGTTGTGGAGATTCTAGAAAGAGCAACGAAGAGGATTAGGGGGCTAGAGGCTAAAACTTATGAAGAACGGTTGCAGGAACTGGGTATGTCTAGTTTAATGAAAAGAAGGACTCAGGATGACATGATAGCAGTATTCCCATATCTCAGGGGCTGCCACAAAGAAGAAGGAATCAAGCTATTCTCCAAGGGACCTGAACGCAGGACAAGAAGCAATTGGTGGAAACTAATCAAGGAGAGAAGCAACTTAGAACTGAGGAGAAATTTCCTGACAGAATAATTTAACCAGCGGAACAATTTGTCTTCAGAAGTTGTGAATGCTCCAAAACTGGAAGTCTTTAAGAAGATGTTGGGTAACCATTTGTCTGAAGTGGTGTAGGGTATCTGTCTAGGCAGGGGGTTGGACTAGAAGACCTCCAAGGTCCCTTCCCACCTTGTTATTCTAGTCTAGTCTATTCTAATCAGGGAGAGAAGCAACCTAGAACTAAGGAGGAATTTCCTGACAGACCAATTAAATCAGTGGAAACGGCTTGCCTCAGAAGTTGTGGGAGCTCCAACTCTGGAAGTTTTTTAAAGAGAGACGGGAATGTCTGAAAGGTTGTAGGGTCTCCTGCTTGAGCAGGCAGTTGGACTAGAAGACCTCCAAGGTCCCTTCCAACTCTTATTATACTGCCAGGTGATGTGCCTTGTGGCAAGCCAAGTCATTGGGAAAACCAGGTTCATTTAACGACCGTGGCCCTAACTCAGCGACCGCAGTGATTCACTTCGCAAGAAAGGTCGTGAAACGGGAGGGGGGGATTAACAAATGTCTCCCTTAACCACAGAAATGTTGGGCTCGATTGCGGTCGTACTTCGAGAACCTCCTGTACTGTTTTAACCTGCTCCTCTCAAAAACTGAGGTAGCATTTGAGTGGTGTCCCCCCTCCCACACCTTTGACACTTACTAAAGCTGATGAGGGGACGATGGGATTGTGGTGAAGAACATCAGCTGAATGGTTACATCAGCCAGGATGTCCGGTATGGGTGGGGCGGCCTTCGGAGTGCCCAGAGAAGGATCCAGACAAGGAGACGTAGCTACTCTGAACTTCTGTGCATGGATTAATCCAAAAGTTTGTTAGCCTGCAACTGACAAGTATATTTGCTTTACTCCACCTAGTTGGCAGGCATTTGATGAGAAATAACTTTCTTACTCTCCACTGTTATCTTACCATCACCTTACACTTTCCAAGATTGCTAAATCTCATTCGACTTCAGGCTGCCTTATTAAAATCTGAATTTATCCTGCTCTGCGTGGGAATGGGGAGTGGGCGCTCAAAACTCCCCAAAGACAACAGCATATAAAGAGGATTTGCGACGTGGCATATGTCACCGGAAAGATTGGCAAAAATGTTTAAAGATAAAATCAACCAAGTGTTGGAAGTGTCACCAGATGCCAGGATCCTATTATCATATGTGGTGAACATGCGCAGAGGCAAAAACATATTGGGCAAAAATTTGCATGTGGTTGGAAAGGATGATACAGCAGCATATCGATTTAAAGCCGGAACTGTTTTTGTCGGGTATTTTACCAGAGAAATATAGTAAAGAAAATGTATATTTAATTATTCCTGTAATAACTGCAGCTAGAATTGTAGTTGCACAAAATTGGGAAAAGGGAAAAAATTTTCCCTCCGAGGGACGAGGTCGTTAAAAAAACATTAGACTGTGCAGAAATGAACAGATTAACGTTGGCAATCAAAGAGAAGGAAGAATCAGAGTATTATAAGACATGGGGATGTTTTTAATCACTGGATAGAAAATGAATATAGACCGAAAGAAATAGAACGTTGAATAATTTGGGGGTGGGTGGAAACATAGAATTATAGGGGAGGAGCTGAATTAAAAGGTAAATTGAAATGTAAATGTAAAGGCAAGATTAAAAATAGATTTAAATGATGCAACTGTTAAATATGATGACACAAAGACTCTGCCCAGATAACACACTGTGAGTTTAATGATGTGATGGAAAAAAAAACGAAAAACTTCCCAAAGACAGAAGCCTGGGGAAAAATAGCAGCAACAATGATCAGAAAGTGGTCTGCCTTCTGAAATTACGTTCCAGGTGGTCCTCAACTCATGGCCACTATTGACCCCCCCCAACATGTATGTTGTTAAGGGAGACATCGGTTCAGCGAGTTTTGCCCTGCTTTACGGCTTTTCTTGGCCACCTGTGTTAAGCGACTCGCCGCAGCGGTCAAATTAATAACACTTGTTGTTAAGTGGATCTGGCTTCCCATGTGACTTTGCCAGTCAGAAAGTTGCCAAAACGACTCCTGAACCCTACAACCGTCATAAATATGAGTCCGTGGGTCAAAGTCTCTGATGTAAATCACAGGATTACGGGGATGCTTTTTCACGCGCCTGAAAAAATGGGCGCGAGTCACTAACCTGTATGTGTTTTTAAGCCGCTCCCGCGTAAATGCTTGCCTCATTTGTCTTTATAGGTTGTCTTCAACCCACATCTTATTTGTTTCAGGATTGTTGTAAGTTACAAGAGCACTCGTGACATTTTTCTACACTTCACCACCGTTGCCGCATTCACACGATCAAAATCCAGGCCCTCTCGCATGGTTATTCGGTCTTAAACCTTTTCTTCAAAACCTTCAGTGATTGGCACACCCACAACGATGGGAGACAAGCTATTCCATTGATTGATCTCTGTTCCGTCCAAAGGTCCTTTTTTCAGGAGGCAACTGGATTTTCCTTGTGGGTGTTTTGGAAGATGTTTCACTTCTCTCCAAGAAGCTTCTTCAACTCTTGACAGTCTTCAAAAGAAAAGGGAAAAAAAAAACAAGAAAGCCCACTTGCCTCCTGAAAAAAAGCATCTTTGAGGACAACCATGACCTGGAAGACTGAGAATCTCTACAGACTTTTAGCTATACAATTTGGGATGAAGACTCTTTTTATTTTACACCCCTCAGACAGGGTTCGCAACTTGGAGTCCTCCTGGATCCACAGCTGACCTTTGATTACCACCTGTCGGCGTGACCAGGGGGGCATTTGCCCAGGTTCGCCTGGTGCGCCAGTTGCGACCCTACCTGAATCGGGAGGCTCTCACAACAGTCACCCTCGCCCTCGTGACCTCTAGGCTGGAATACTGCAACATGCTCTACATGGGGCTGCCCTTGAAGAGCATCCGGCGGCTTCCGCTAGTCCAGAATGCGGCCACGCGAGTGATTGTGGGTGGCACCTCGGTTCACCCACATAACACCTATCCTCCGCGAGCTGCACTGGCTACCTGTTGCTCTCGTGTGCGCTTCAAGGTGCTTCTTACTACCTACAAAGCCCTTCATGGTAGTGGATCTGCGTACTTGGGAGACCGCCTCCTGCCAATCACCTCCTCTCGACCCATAAGATCTCACAGATTAGGCCTCCTCCGAGTGCCATCTGCCAGCCAGTGCCGGCTGGCAACTACACGGAGGAGGGCCTTTTCAGTAGCAGCCCCGACCCTCGGAACGATCTCCCCTGGAGATTCGTACCCTCACCACCCTTCAGACCTTCCGCACAGCCCTCAAGATCTGGCTATCCCGCCAGGCCTGGGGGCAAAGACCATAGTCCGCCCCCACCCGAATGTTGAGTGAATGTTGCTTGTTTTTATTATACATTGTGTTTTTTTTGTTATTGTACGTCTTCCCCTCCTATATGAGTTGTTAGCCGCCCTGAGTCCCCTCAGGGAAAAGGGCGGCCTATAAATAAACACAACTGAACTGAACTGAACTGAACTGGAATGGTGGGGGAGAAGGAATGGATTTCCAGAGGGAAAAAAATACAGACTACAGGAACCATTTGCACCATTCAGATGACCCTGAGGACACAGGTAAATCTCCAAGTGGCCTCAACGGCCCACTAAAAGGATGGAAAGGACCAGCTGTCTGCAAGGAATATAAATCCTTCCATTCCCCACCATCCAGTCAGAGCTGAAGAAGCTTCTTGGGTGAGAAGTGAAACCTCTTCAGAGAAAGAACAGTCCAGTTGCCTCCTGAAAAAAGCACCTTGGGGACAACCTGGATGACCGAGAATCTCTATACGCACTGTTTCTATCTCTCGCACATACATATTCTTCATAAAATATATTTCTGTTATTATATTCTTTATTCATTAAACATGGAACTCAGCCAATTGAACATTCAAAAATGCACTACAAATACTATTGACTGGTGCTAATGGTTGATACGGTTTGCTGCCAGCGTCCTAGGTATCAACCACGGACCTTCTTCAAATATACGATGTTCCGAGTAGTGCAGTTTTTGCAGTTCTGGTGTTATTGCAGGAAGCTGCAATTTGTGGATGAATCTTGTAAAATTCTTGGACATGGTGCCAAGTGCCCCGATGACAATGGGTATCACTGTTACATGCTTCATCCATAGCCGTTCAGTTTCGATATTTCATTATTTTTTCTAGTTCTTTTTCTTTGGCTGGAATTTCCTGGTACAGCAGTGTCAATGAACTGTACACTTTGATCCTTCTTATACTATTATTATACTTTATTCATTAAACATGAAACTCAGCCAACTGAGCATCAAAAATGCATTACAATACCAGTGACTGGTGCTAATGGTTGATACGGTTTGCTGCCAGCGTCCAGGTATCAACCAAGGAACTCTTAAATATTGCTGACCAGTCAAAACCGCGGTCACAAAGCGCGACGACGAAATGCGCGCATTTGACGTCATCACAGCGCGACGAAAAAAATTAAAAATTTGAAATAAAATAAATTAAAGCAAGCCGATTCACATAAGGTAAGGGTTAGGGTTAGGGTTAGGTTAAGGGTTAGGGTTAGGGTTAGAGCGTTAGGGTTACGTTTAGCGTTACGTTAAAGGTTAGCGTTAGGTTAAGGGTTAGGTTTTAGGGTTAGGTTAAGGGTTAGTTTAGGGTTAGGTTTGGGGGGGTTCGGGTAAGGTTTTCGCTTTATTTTTACATTTTTCGATCACAGCGCGATGTTTTCGTCGTGCTGTGATGACGTCAAATGCGCACTTTCGTCGACCGCGATTTTGTCGTCCGCGGTTTTGTGGTGGAACCTAAAATATAAGATGTTCGGGTAGTGCAGTTTTTTGCAGTTCCACTGGTGTTATTGCAGGAAGCTGCAATTTGTGGATGTATCTTGTAAAATTCTTGACTGGTGCCAAGTGCCCCGATGACAATGGGTATCATGTTACATGCTTCATCCACAGCTGTGTAGTTTCGATGGCCAGGACACGATATTTCATTATTTTTCTAGTTCGTTTTCTTCGACTCTGGCATCTCCAGGAACAGCGATATCAATAAACTGCACACTTCGGCCATCTACAATCATGATAGCTGTCATATTGTGCTCCAAATGATAATCCAGTTGACTTATTAGTTAGTATTAGTATTATTTGGCCAGGGCTAATGGCTATGCCCTTTCTTTACATTCCTAATGACGTACCCTAACTCTAAATATTCATACTAGCTGGATACCCATGCTTCACGATTGAAACTATGTGATCGAGCTATGCAGGAGAAAATTTGATTCACAATCGGTTGTCTCAGTGGTGGTGGGGTAATTAAAACACATAAGGGAATATCGCTGCCACCGCCTTGAGTCCAGAAGCAGTTCCATAGGTGGAAGGAGTAGACATTTGGTGACGGGTACCGACGTTAGTACTGTAAGGATCCCCAGACCGCTCCTGAGTGAAGGAGTGGAACGTCTGCCAGTTTGAACTTGAGGTAACGGAATGTGAGGCAACTGGCAGTTGGAACAGAGTTCTTTTCAGGTGGGGAGGGGGAGTAGAACTCCTAGCATCAGAGCAGGTAATTACTGTATAAGAAATACTAATGATCTGATCTTCATTTTAAAAAATCCTTTCTTAGCAAGCACCTAGAAGCCAAGAGGGACATACGTGCCAAATTTCAACTTTGTAGGCTTACAGTTCTAGAGATTTTGTGATGAGTGAGTGTTATTTGGCTTTGATAGATAGTGATGATAGATAGATAGATAGATAGATAGATAGATAGATAGATAGATAGATGATAGATAGATAGATAGATAGATAGATAGATAGATAGATAGAGTAGAAGATAGATAGATAGATAGGGTAGGTGGTAGGTAGGTAGGTAGGTAGGTAGGTAGATAGATAGATAGGATAGATAGATGATAGATAGATAGATAGACTAGATAGATAGATAGATAGATAGATAGATAAGATAGATAGAGGGTAGGTAGGTAAGTAGATAGATAGATAGATAGATAGATAGATAGATAGATAGATAGGGGGTAGGTAGGTAGGTAGATGATAGGTAGGTAGGTAGGTAGGTAGGTAGGTAGAAAGAAGATAGATAGATAGATAGATGATAGATAGATAGATAGATAGATAGATAGATAGATAGGGGGTAGGTAGGTAGGTAGGCAGAGATAGAGAGAGGGGGATTGATGGATGGATGGATGGATATAGATAGGTAGATAGATAGATAGATAGATAGATAGATAGATAGATAGATAGATAGATATGTCAAGAGAATGTTTGCCACTCCTGTATCAAGAATTGGTTAGCAGAAAAAAAAACATGGACGTAACTAAAGAATGCCTGAAGGATATTGAAAAGTTAAATGGTATAAAATTGTCTTACTCGTTTAAACATTTGCATGTAGCTGCCCATCTTATGCTAAATTCCGGGCGGTTCCCAATCAAAGTCAACATGAAAGTTCCTGTTTTCAGTCAACAGTAATACATCTTGTCAAAACAACTATTTGAACATTTGGCATGTTTGATTCAGAGCTAAGACAAACTGTCACCAGGAACACAGGGGAACTGCCAGAGTCGTGCCACATTAAAGAACAAATAAAACCTATGATTTACATTCCCAGAGGAGCTTGTGGCTCTGACATGGAAATGAGTAAGCACCGCAGATGCTAAAAAGCAAAGAGGTCTATGAAGCGAGGACAAAAGATGAAAGTCCTTCCCTATCGGCTCCAACTTAATAAAAGAAACCTGCAAATCTGATTGTATTATACCTCATTCTGCTTTTTCTTATACTCCGGTGGATTTAAGAGATGATCTGCTTGAGCGTTTCTGTTTGTAAACTCGGGGTTCCAGATTAAGAAAACATTTCAACGCCTTTTGTCCGAAGGACAAACAGTTTCTTCCTATTTTGTCGGCGTCATCTTCCTGATTCTCGATAGTTTCCCACAGATTCTGTGTCCTCATATGTGGATGTCATCCCCCATATGTGGATGTCACAGAAGTGGGAAAAGTTATTGGGTCTCTGCAAGACCTCTGGCCCAAGGTACACCAAAGCAAGATTTGAACATACTGTGCATTGATATAGAACAGGGGTCAGCAACCTTAAACACTCAAAAGAGCCACAAAGGTCCTAACCGGAAGCCCCCCGTTCAATTCTGGAGCCGGTCCGGAAGTCCGGTTCCTCCACCATAGAGTCTCCTTCTCGCGCAGCGTCCTTTTTTCCTCTATCTGAAAGCCCTATCAATTGTGGAGCCCACCAGCGACGGAGCCACAGCAGAGGGATGAAAGAGCCACATGCGGCTCCAGAGCCACAGGTTGCTGACCCCTGATGTAGAAGATCCTAACTCTTGCATTACTTCAAGCAGATTAAGAAGGTGTATTGTTAACACCAAGACTACTAATAGGAGCAGCAATGGAGGATGGAGCTGCGTGACATGTTACTGCAGACGAAGCATAATTGAGGAATAAGAGTCAGAAGGGATGTTGGAGGTCTTCTAGTCCAACCCTCTGCTCAAGCAGGAGGTATACCATTTCAGACAAATGGTTCTCTAATGTCTTCTTTAAAAACTCAGTGATGGAGCTCCCACAACTGGAGGCAAGTCGTTCTACGGAATCAATTGTTCTAACTACAGGTAGTCCTCAACTTATGATCATAACTGAGTCCAAAACCTCTGTTGTTAAATGAAACATTCGCCCCATTTTACGACCATTCTTGCCACAGTTGTTAATTGAATCATTGCAGTTGATAAATGAGCAGTTAGAATGGTTGCAGGAATTGGGTATGTCTAGTTTAATGAAAAGAAGGACCAGGGGAGACATGATAGCAGTCTTCCAATATCTCAGAGGCTGCCACAAAGAGAGGGAGTCAGCCTATTCTCTAAGGCATCTGAGGCTAGAACAAGAAGCAATGGGTGGAAACTAATCAAGGAGAGAAGCAACTTAGAACTGAGGAGAAATTTCCTGACAGTTGAAACAATTAATCAGTGGAACAACTTGCCTCCAGAAGTTGTGAATGCCCCAACACTGGAAGTCCTTAACAAGATGTTAGATAGCCATTGTCTGGAACGGTATAGGGTTGGACTAGAAGACCTCCAAGGTCCCCTTCCAACTCTGCTATTGTATTGTATAAGAAGCAATGGGTGGAAACTAATCAAGGAGAGAAGCAACTTAGAACTGAGGAGAAAAATTCCTGACAGTTAGAACAATTAATCAGTGGAACAGAAGTTGCCTCCAGAGGTTGTGAATGCCCCCAACACTGGAAGTCTTAAGAAGATGTTGGCTAGCCATTCTTCTGTATAGGGTTTCCTGCCTAGGCAGGGAGTTGGACTAGAAAACCTCCAAGGTCCCTTCCAATTCTGCTATTGTATAACCAACCCTAACCCCAACCATGTGGTTAAATAATCTGGCGTCCCCATTGACATCGCTTGACAGGAGGTCCCAGAAGTGATGACGTGACATTGAGACACAGCGATGGTTTATCATACGAACCAGTGGCCAAGCATCTGAATGCTGAACACATGAGCATAGGTACGCCGCAGTGGCTGTCACTGAAAACCGGTCCTAAGTCACTTTATTCGTGCCGTTGTGACTTTGAACGCTCACTAAACCACCCGTTGTAAGTCAAGAATGACCTGTACTTTGTTTAGTGAGCACTTGAAATGACAACAGAACTGAAAAAAAGTCACTTGTGACCAATTCTCACACTCAGGATCATTGGCAGCATCCTGCATGTCATGTGATTTACATTTGACCACTGACTCACATTTATGATGGTTGCAGCATCCTGGGTGGGGGGAGGACATGTGACCCCCCTTTTGCAACCTTCGGACAGGCAAAGTTTTTTTTGCGCGCCGAACCGGCAGTAATGCCGGCAGTAACCCAACCCCTGATGCTGGCCAGGTTGGGGCTGTGTGAAGCTCACCTGCGGCAGAGGTGAGTCACAAAGGCCACCTTCTCCAAGTGCTCCCCCAGTGCTCAAACATGTCCCAGATGATAGCCTCAGTCGGAAGACATCGTATCCTTTCCCTTGGACTTGTCCCAGCTGGCTTCCAGTTCTCAGAAAATGCGATTGCTTTGATCTGCAAAAGGCCTAGTTATCCTGTCACAATTTCTCCTACATAATTCTGTCACCATCTTCCCAGGTAAGAGCCCGGCACCTTAAAGAGAACCTCAAAGAGCAATGGTAGATGCAATAAAAAGGCAAAGGCTAGAATAGAATAAGAATAAGAATAGAATAGATCGAATGGAATGGATTAGAATAGAATAGAATAGAATATATCAAATGGAATAGAATGGAATATATCAAATAGAATAGAATAAGAATAGAATAGAACAGAATATATCAAATGGAATAGAATAGAATATATAAAATGGAATGGAATAGAATAGAATATATCAAATGGAATAGAATGGAATATCGAATAGAATAGAATGTATCAAATGGAATAGAATAGAATAGAATATATCAAATGGAATAGAATATAATATATCAAATGGAATGGAATATAATATATCAAATGGAATAGAATAGAATGGAATAAGAATAGAACATATCAAATGGAATAGAATAGAATATATCAAATGGAATAGAATAGAATATATCAAATGGAATAGAATGGAATAGAATAGAATAAGAATAGAATAGAATATATCAAATAGAATATAATATATCAAATGGAATGGAATATAATATAATATATCAAATGGAATGGAATAGAATAGAATATATCAAATGGAATAGAATAGAATAGAATACAATAGAATATATCAATGGAATAGAATAGAATATATCAAATGGAATGGAATAGAATATATCAAATGGAATGGAATAGAATAGAATATATCAAATGGAATAGAATGGAATAGAATAGAATATATCAAATGGAATGGAATAGAATAGAATAGGGAATAGAATAGAATAGAATAGATCCATACATCCTGATACCCTGAATATTAACAGAATTACTGGTTTCTTGTAATTACCATACAGCACCTGACCCTGAACAATTAATATTGCTTCTCACATCATTTTGAATTTATCTGGTCAATAAGTTCCTTTTTAGAAGTGATAAGAAACATGTGCAAATAGAAACTAATGATAAATATGTAACCAATTCATATTGACATTAGCACCAATTGTGTGTGTGTGTGTGTGTGTGTGTGTGTGTGTGTGTGTATAATTTATATTATGTCTAGTTTAAGAGAAAGAGAAAGAAGGACTAGGGAGACATGATAGCAGTCTTCCAATATCTCAGGGGCTGCACAAAGAAGAGGGAGTCAAGCTATTCTCCAAAGCACCTGAAGGCAGAACAGAAGCAATGGGTGGAAACTAAACAAGGAGAGAAGCAACTTAGAACTAAGGAGAATTTCCTGACAGTGAGAACAATTAATCAGTGGAACAACTTGCCTCCAGAAGTTGTGAATGCCCCAACACTGGAAGTCTTTAAGAAGATGTTGGATAGCCATTTGTCTGGAACGGTATAGGGTTTCCTGCCTAGGCAGGGGGTTGGACTAGAAGACCTCCAAGATCCCTTCCAACTCTGCTATTGTATTGTATGTATAGCAGGGGTGTCAAAATCAATTTCATTGAGGGCCGCATCAGGGTTTGTGTTGACCTTGAGGGGGTCACATTGGGCATGGCCAGCTTGATATAACTCATGTTGGGGGTGCCTGTGGCGGCCCAAGCGCTCTGCCAGCAAAAATGGGCTCCTGAGTTCTGGTTTCAGCCGCGACAGCCTCCTGCCACCCTCTGGCAGTGAAAATGTAGGACATCCCCCCCCCCCCGAGAGATGGGTTCCAGCCACCATTACTACCCGTTCGGCAACTGAAAAGTTTGCCGCACGCGGTCCTCCTGAGCTTCGTTTCGCTGGCAGAGGCACCGCAGGTTGGACTTCTGCTGTCACCAGGGCAGCCCCGTGGCCCAGGAACTAAGCACACCGCAGCTGGATACGGCCGCAGGCCTTGAGTTTGACACCCCTAATCTTTATCTATCTATCTATCTATCTATCTATCTATCTATCTATCTATCTATCTATCTATCTATCTATCTATCTATCTATCATCTTCTATCTATCTATAACTCTTTATATCTCTACATATCTATCTATCTATCTATCTATCTATCTATCAATCTATCATCTATCTCTGTCTCTGTCTCTCTCTATCATCTATCTATCTATCTATCTATCTATCTATCTATCTATCTATCTATCTATCTATCTTCTATCTATCTATAACTCTTTATATCTCTACATAGATGTCTATCTATCTATCTATCTATCTATCTATCTATCTATACTCTATCTATCTATTTATCTCATATCATCTATCTAATCTATCTATCTATCTATCTATCCCTATCCCTATCCCTCCATATCCTACCTTCTATTCCCTATCCCTATCCCTATCCCTATCCCTATCCCCTATCCCTATCCCGATCCCCTATCCCTATCCCTATCCCTATCCTATCTATCTATCTATCTATCTATATCTATATCTATCATCTATCTATCATCTATCTGTCTATCTATCTCTATATCTATCTATCTATTCTATCTATCTATCTATCTATCCTAATCTCTCCTATATCTATCTCTATATCTATCATATCTATCTATCTTCTATCTATTCTATAACTCTTTATATCTTACATAGATGTCTATCTATCTATTATATCTATCTATCATCTTATCTCTATCATCTATCTATTCTATCTATCTATCTATCTATCTATCTATCTATCTATCTATTCTATCTCTTATCCACACATATGCACACACACAGTAAACTAGGTCATACTAACGTAAGTATGAATTCTTATGTTTTTTCTCATTACTTCTATTTCTAGTACTGTTTTCCAGTTCCTCTTACCTCTTAATTCCTCCTCCTGTCCTTCCTTGTTCTTCCTGTTGTACCTTAATCCTTAAGGTATAATATAATTATAATAAGTATAATTATGATTAACCTTGAATCTACCCTCTCAATTACCTCCAAACCTGGTGTGTCACATACCACCACCACCACCCTCCCAAAAAACCCTGGGTGTGTTACTGAATCTCTTTGTTCTTACTCCACCTGTATGAGTATCTGTTCTTAATAGAATGAATAAATTCTATTCCTACTTCCTGGACCGGTTTTTCCTATTTCCTGGACCACTTTACTTTGAACTGTCCCGCTCCCCTTTCCTCCAAGAGGGTTGCAACATCTGACTTCTCCTGCCAGGCCCCTCTTAAGTCTGGACCTCAGTTATGTTTAATTCCTCTTGGAGTTTCTTTAGAGCTTCTCATGGTTTTCTGTTAGACAGCTGAGGCTGGTCTTTTCCCTTGCAATCTCACTGATAATCTGTATCAGTGGTGAAATTCAATTTTTTTTACTACCGGTTCTGTGGGCGTGGCTGGGTGGGCTTGGTGCGGCTGGGTGGGTGTGGCTTGGTGGGCGTGGCAGGGGAAGGATAATGCAAAATCCCCATTCCCACCCCACTCTGGGGCCAGCCAGAAGTGGCATTTGCGGTTCTCCGAATGACTCAAAATTTCCACTACCGGTTCTCTGAACTACTCAAAATTTCCACTACCAGTTCTCTGAACTACTCAAAATTTCCGCTACCAATTCTCCAAACTACTCAAAACAAACTACTCAAAATTTCCACTACCAGTTCTCTGAACTACTCAAAATTTCCGCTACCAGTTCTCCAAACTACTCAAAACAAACTGCTCAAAATTTCCGCTACCGGTTCTCTGAACTACTCAAAATTTCCGCTACCAATTCTTCAAACTACTCAAAACAAACTACTCAAAATTTCAGCTACCGGTTCTCTGAACAACTCAAAATTTCTGCTACCGGTTCTCCAAACTACTCAAAACAAACTACTCAAAATTTCCGCTACCGGTTCTCCGAACTACTCAAAATTTCCGCTACCGGTTCTCCGAACTACTCAAAATTTCCGCTACCAGTTCTTTGAACTACTCAAAATTTCCGCTACCGGTTCTCCGAACTACTCAAAATTTCCGCTACCAGTTCTTTGAACTACTCAAAATTTCCACTACCAGTTCTCCCAACTACTCAAAACAAACTACTCAAAATTTCCTCTACCGGTTCTCCAGGACCTGTCCGAACCTCCTAGATTTCACCCCTGATCTGCATCCAACTTCCAAACTCACCAAAAGCCTCCTCTGCTTGGGAGAACCTTCTTAGCTTCATCTGACATTCCCTCCTTCTTTCCCAGATCTCCAGGTAGTCCTTCCCATTCTCCACTGCTCTACAAGGGGAAGGGGGAAAAATACTGCCTTCTTGTGTTCCCATTTTTTCTTCTCTCCCAGACTATTCTCCTGATCTCCTTGGAATGGGGGGTTGCTGATGTGTCCATCATCTAGGCATGCAGTGGTGGGTGCACATTTCATTACCACTGGTTCGCCAGGGGTGCATGCTGCCTTCTGTGCATATACCCGGCCTTCTGCAAATGCGCTTGCTTGCATGCGCCTTCCACACATGTGCCTGGCTTCAAAATTGTGCCTAAATAGGATTTATTCGGGTGAACTGGTCCAAACTGGCTGAATACCACCTCTGTAGGAGTTACATGATAGCAGTCTTCCAATGTTGAGTGGCTGCCACAAAGAAGAGAGGGCCAGTTCTATTCTTTGAAGCACCTGAAGGAGCAATAAGAAGCTAATGGACAGAAACTAATCAAGGAGAGAAGCAACCTAGAAATAAGGAGAAATGTCCTGGCGGTGAGGACAATTAAGCAGTGGAACAACTTGCCTCCAGAAGTTGTGAATGCCCCAACACTGGAAGTTTTAACGAATAGCAATAGCAGTTAGACTTATATACGCTTCATAGGGCTTTCAGCCCTCTCTAAGCGGTTTACAGAGTCAGCATATTGCCCCACAGTCGGGGTCCTCATTTCACCCACCTCGGAAGGATGGAAGGCTGAGTCAACCTTGAGCCGGTGAGATTAGAACCGCTGAACTGCAGATAACAGTCAGCTGAAGTGGTCTGCAGTACTGCACCCTAATCACTGCGCCACCTCGGCGTTGGACAACCCTTTGTCTGTCATGGTATATAAGGTCTCCTGCTTGAGCAGGGGGTTGGATTAGAAGACCTCCAAGGTCCCTTCCAGCTGTGTCATTTGTTGTTTTCCAACTTTGCAACACAAACACACCTTTTCTTTGCAATGTCTTGATCCCTCTGAGTCTCCCTTCTGTACCTGCCCACCATTCTCCTCCTCCCTGACCCCTGGTTTCAGTGATGACTTTGCCAGGTCTCTTGGCCTGAGATACCTTCTGGTGTCACATCTGCTTTCTCTTTTGGTCACCTAAACATCTAGGTGTTACACTTATTTGGGCTCTGTGCAACTTACTTAATTCTTCTTCGTTCTTTTCTCTCAATTTCTGGGAATTGAAGTCCTTAAGTCTTAAAGGTTGCCAAGGACGGAACACACCGGCTTTAGATCAAAAGCAAATCACTCCTCTCTCTTCTGCAACAAATAACTAAACTCCTGCTTGTCCTAACACTCATTAACAAGGATTCTTATCTTCCAGAAAGATCATGATGTAGGTGCAGCTGGCCATGCTCTTCATGAGAGTGGGCTGAAGATCTTTGTGGGAGAAGGCTAAAACTATTTTCTTAGATCATAAAGTCATACTGAAAACATGCTTTAGGAATAAGCCACCTCAGATTAGGACAGGAAGAAGCAGGAGTGAGTTGCTACAGGTTCGAGTTTGGAAGAACCTGTATCTAACGTTATGGGCAGTTTGGCGAACCTCTAAATCCCTGTCTGACCATGACCCTCCCATCCATCCCACACACCCCCCCCAGGAGTCTCCATGCAGCCCGTTGTGGATGCGAGGTAAGTGCAGGGCTCTCACAGAGGCTCGGGGGGGGGGGGAGGAAAATGGGCCTCCCGGAAGGCTGGAAACGGGTCTCCCTCCAGAGTCTGGGGAAGGCAGTTTCTACCCTCCCAGAGGCTCAAGGAAAGCCTCCGGAGCCTGGGGAAGGCGAAAACAGCCCCATTGCCATGGTGCAGGAGGCCAACTAGGCCACACTCCCACCCAGCAACTGGCCAGAGAACCCGTTGTTGAAATTTGTGAAGCCCAGCCCTGGGAAGAACAGGACAGTAGGGAAGTGAAAAGAGAGAGAGGGAGGGAGGGAGAGAGAGAGAGAGAGAGAGAGAGAGAGAGAGAGAGAGAGAGGGAGGAATGCTCTTTGGGGGTCAACCTGTTCTCCAAAGCATCTGAAGGCCGGACAAGAATTCATGGATGGAAGCTTATCAAAGAGAGAAGAACTTAAGGACAAATTTCCTGACAGTGAGAACAATTAATCAGTGGAACGGCTTGCCTCCAGAAGCTGTGAGTGCTCCATCACTGGAGGCTTTTAAGAAGAGAGTGGCCATTTGTCCAGAATTATATAAGGTCTCCTGCCTGAGGTTTGACTGGAAGACCTCCAAGGTCTCTTCCAACTGTGTTATTCTGACTAGAACGTGGTTCTCGTTTTAGTCTAGAAGAAGCATCCCGTATTCAGCAGAGAAGATGAATGGGACAGCACCAGAGGTAGGTTTCTACCGGTACGGTACGGTTCGGCCAAATAGGTAGCAACTCTAGCGGACACATGACTGTACCAGTTCTATCCTCGGTGGCGCCATCTTGATTTTCTGTTCTGCGCATGCGCAGAACAACCTCCACTGAAAAAAAAATGTTATTGTTTTTCCTTTTTTAATGTTGTGCGCATGCGCAGGCTGTTTTTAGTGCAAATGCGCACGCACGCGCAAATTTTTTTCAGATGCCAAACCAGTAGTAATGGGCCTGGCTACCTGAGAGACCGCCTCCTGCCATTCACCTCCCAACGGCCAATAAGATCGCACAGGTTGGGCCTCCTCCGGGTGCCGTCGACTGGACAATGCCGGCTGGCGGCTCCCCGAGAGAGGGCCTTCTCTGTAGCTGCGCCGGCCTTATGGAATGAGCTACCTGCAGAGATCCGGACCCTTCCCACTCTCCCGGCCTTCCGTAAAGCCATCAAGACCTGGCTGTTCCGGCTGGCCTGGGGCTGTTGATTGAAATCCAGCCCCACTTGATTGAATGGATGATATCTTATTTTAATAATTGTATTTTTAATATTTTTATGTTTTACTTTTGTTGTGAGCTGCCCAGAGTCCCTAGGGAATGGGCGGCATACAAGTTGCAAAGTTGCAAAAAAGAAACCCACCCCTGGGCAGCACCTCCACCTGGATTTCAGAGGACGAAATGTCTCAGCTAGGTGATGTTGCCACCCAACTTGATATGATGACCCAAGATCTAAGAAGGTCTCGATCATCTCAGGTCTGCGTTGAGAGTAAGAGAATGAATGAAGAAGGCCTTATCCAAGGCTGAATGGTGGAAGTGGACAACTCGAGTCAGTCTTAAGATTCAGAAGAACCCACTTTGCGAACATATCCATTTGAGACGGTATATAAGTCTACTGCTATTGCTATTGCTATAATTATGACAAATCCTAGGACAGACATAAACACACACAATTGTGAGTTCCTTCTGCAAGCTTGTGACCATGAAAAATTGCTCCGGCCTTGGGGATCCCATGGAGACCTGAAGCCTGTGAAATGACCCTCACTCTGTCAAGGAGTACTCATCTCAAATGATCTAAGCCCCAGAGCTCACTGTAACAGCATTGCCAAAAAGGCATTAAGAGTGGATAACCTAATTTTGCAAAGCTTCTTCTCCAACAACATTGCACTGCTAACCGGGGCATACAAAACCTTTGCCAGACCAATTCTCGAATACAGCTCGTCTTCCTGGAATCCAGCCTGTATGACAGACATTAATACAATTGAGCGAGATCCAGAGCAGAGGTGGGTTGCTGCCGGTTCGGTCTGGTTTGGCCGAACCGGTAGTGCCCTGGAGCAGCTGAGAGCAAACCAGTACAGTGGCTCTTTTGGCCCACTTGCCCGCCCGCGCTCTATACCTGTTTTTATGGCAAAAGGCAAATTGCTCATGTGTGCACACCGGGCAGTGCCTGCGCGAGCCCCAGAAACCAGCTGGTTATCACAGGGGTGGTGCAATCTGCACGCCCGTGCAGCATGAGTTAGGTGCACGCACGAACAGAACACGCACACACACAATCAGCAAACCAGTAGTAAAGGTAAGGGAAACCCACCACTGGTCCAGGGGTCTTTCACGAGAAGAGTCCTCCACTCCTCTGCTCACAACCGAATCCCTTATGTTGCTAGGCTCGAAATTTTGGGCTCGGACAATCTGGAACTACGCCCGCCTATGGTCTGACCTTAAAATTGTCTACAACGTCCTACCTGTCAATGTCCACTTCAACCTCAATAAAACACAGGCAAACAATAGTCACAAACTCAAGGTAAAACCGCTCCAAACTCGATTGCAGAAAATACGACTTCAGCAGGTCATCCAGCCCAACCCCCCACCCAAGCAGGAGACCCTGCACCATTTCTGAGAGATGGCAGTCCAGTCTCTTCTTGAAAGCCTCCAGTGATGGAGAGCACCCACAACTTCTGGTGGCAAGTTGTCCCACTGGTTAATTGTTCTCACCGTTTGGAAGTTTCTCCTTAGTTCTAGATGCAGATACAGATTAACAGAGTTGGAAGGGACCTTGTGGGTCATCCAGCCCAACCCCCCCCCCACCCAAGCAGGAGACCCTGCACCATTTCCGAGAGATGGCAGTCCAGTCTCTTCTTGAAAGCCTCCAGTGACGAAGCTCCCACAACCCCTAAAGCCAACTTTTGTTCCATGGGTTGATCGCTCTTTGCTGTCAGGAAATTTCTCCTGATTTCCATAACTTCTCCCTTGTTTGATATTTATAGCTTTCACGACCTGTGTGTTTGTCATTGTTCTTTTGTTTTTGCCGCTTATAATTGCGTGAGCCTCCCCGGAGTCAGGCAGGTGAAGGAGGTGGTTATAGAAAATACAAAAGATCAAGCAAATAATGGGCTGGGAAGTTTTGTTGCATTTACCTTTGTGCACGAAGGGACACCAATGTTAAGGACAGGAGCACAGCCCCGCCCTCTGCTTCTAAGGACTGCAAACTATCAGTACCAGCTTCTTAGATATCTTCTTCTTCCTGCCCAGCGTGGTGGTGGTGGTGGAATCTATTCCCCTCCTGATCATCTGGAGAAGATACCTTGGTGGGATTTATAATAGCTGCAATGGTACTGGGAAGGAAGTTTCCAGGTCTCCTTCCTACGCTGCTTATCCTGTTCTTCGTTGTGAATATTTTGTTTGTGATGCACGTGAAACACGAAATGGAGAGCCTGAGAAGGGGCCCCGGCGAACATCGGGAGCAACGCGCTTTGGATTCGGCGAAGGAGAATGACTTCGTCGGACATCTCGAAAAAATAGAGACCATGTTCCTCAATCTATGTGAGTAAGCGAAGACGGCATTTCTAGGGGTTGGGTTAGAAGACCTCCAAGGTCCCTTCCAACTCTGTTATTCTGTATAACAGAAGAGGACTGGAGGCTAAAACATAGGAAGAACGGTTGAAAGAACTGGGTATGTTTAGTTTAATGAAAAGAAGGACCAGGGGAGACATGATAGCAGTCTTTCCAATATCTCAGGGGTTGCCCCAAAGAAGAGGGAGTCAAACTATTCTCCAAAGCACCTGAGGGTAGGACAAGAAGCAATGGGTGGAAAGTAATTCATGGATGGAAAGCCAGCTGTGTGCAGCAGCTGCCAAAAAAGCCAACACACTTCTAGGCTGCATAAACAGAGGGATAGAATCAAAATCCCACGAAGTGTTAATACCACTCTATAATGCTTTGACAAGGCCACACTTGGAATACGGCATTTAGTTTTGGTCACCACAATGTAAAAAAGATGTGTAGATTCTAGAAAGAGTGCAGAGAAGAGCAACAAAGAGGATTAGAGGACTGGAGGCTAAAACATATGAAGAACAGTTGCAGGAACTGGGTATCTCTAGTTTAATGAAAAGAAGGACCAGGGGAGACATGATAGCAGTCTTTCCAATATCTCAGGGGTCGCCACAAAGAAGAGGGAGTCAAGCTATTCTCCAAGGCAACTGAAGGTAGGACAAGAAGCAATGGGTGGAAACTAATCAAGGAAAGAAGCAACCTAGAACTAAGGAGGAATTTCCCAACGGTTAGAACAATTATCAGTGGAACAACCTGCCTCCAGAAATTGTGAATGCTCCAACACTGGAGGTTTTAAGAAGATGTTGGATATCCATTTTTCTGAAGTGGTGTAGGGTTTCCTGCCTAGGCAGGGGGTTGGACTAGAAGACCTCCAAGGTCCCTTCCAACTCTGCTATTCTATATTCTTTATTATATCAATGCGCAGAAACCTCTCGGCGCGCATTACAGGTAGTCCTCGACTTACAACGGTTCATTTAGTAACCGTCCAAAGTTACCACGGCACAGGGGAAGGAGTGACTGATGACCCCTTTTCACAGTTGCGGCCATCGCAGTCACAAAATTCAGGCGCTTGGCAACTTGCTCATATTTATGACGGTCGTAGTGCCCCCTGGATTCTCTTTTGCGACCTTCCGACCAGCGAAGTCATGGGGGAAGCAGGATTCAACTTAAATAGCCAGGTTCCTGATGTGTCTCCTGAAATAATTCCCTTAAACAACTGTGGCAAGGAAGGTGGTACAAATGGGGCAAAACTCACTTTTCAAATGTCTCCCTTAGCAAAAGAAGTGTTGGGCTCGATCTTGGCCGTAAGTTGAGGACTATGTGTATAGCACAGGATTTTATTGTTCTTGCCCGCCGGGAATTTCAGAACTTAAAAAACTCTCTTGTCATTTTCCTTGGGGATTGTTTTCTGGCCTTTTCAGGGACAAGTAATTCGAAACAACGCAGGTGAGAGACAGAAAGAAGTTTGGATAATATTGGTTATATAACTAGTACGTAAGTTGCCCTGCAGTACAACGGGCGGCCAATAAATTTGATAAATTGCTATTGCTAAATAAATAATTTTGTTTAAGTTTTTTTTATTTTTTATTCCCTTACATACAATTGTAGCGAGACATTCACATACTTAATATTCTTCTTTACATTTATCATTCTTGTATCTTTATTATTCCATTTAAAATAATAATATCTTATTATTCCATTTATTATTCCATTTATAATATACCCTTTGGTTTGCTTTGTTTACCATCCCTTCTGCCTTTTGTCACACCACCTTACTTCCCCTTTCTTTTCTCCCTCCCTCCCTTCTCTACTTTCTTCCTTCCTCTCCTCCTTTCCTTTCCTTCTTCCCTTACCTCTCCCCTACTCTCTTCCTCTCCCTCTTCCTACCCTCTCTCCTTCTCTTTCTCTCCCTTCCACCCTCCTCTCCTTCCTTCTCTCTTCCTTCCCTCCTCTTTCTCTCCTCTCCTCCTCTCTTCCTTTCTTTTTCTGTTGTTGTGGGTGTCTCTTTCGACTGTCAATTTATCTTTAATTAATTATGAACTAGATTAGTTAACCTCTATCTCTCCATCTCAACTGCTGTTATCCTGCTTGGGCAGGGGGTTTGACTAGATGACCTGCAAGTTCTCTTCCGACTCTGTTAATCTGTTACTTTATTGTGGGGTTAAAACAATCACTTAACAATTACCCAACTGTGATATTTCATCACTGCAGTGCTTTGCAGTTTCAATCATGAATTTGAACTCTGGCTCTGAAGTCCAACGATTTAAGACGTGCAATTAAAGTATTGCGCTATGCCATGTACCAAGTGCTTCCCAACACAACTTATCAAATATAAATATTGTCAGCTATTAAATTCTCAGGCATGCTGGGTGCAAAGCCAAGTCTTTTATGGAATACTAGTCGATAACCCGGCATTGCCCGGGTATTTATTTATAGGGGGAAATGTCCGGACCAAATGTAATTTCTAATGTTGGATTTTCCCCCTTGCTAGAGGGAGCCCCCCTTGTGGAGACTGTGAAGCTGTTATCATGGCAACTCCACTGCGCTGTGTAGTAGAAGCCAGTCTGGCAGTCCTGCACAACAGGCTGTATCTTAACAGAACACACGCTCTGAGGGGTGTTAGGGGTGTCTTATCCCCCACAGTATTTGTTTCCGGAGAGTAAGTCATCGGTGTGCCAACTTTCAGTTGAAATTGCTTGAGGTGTTCCAGAGTTATGCTGGAACATACATACACACACAGCCATTTATATGTCAAGGTCCCAATAAATGTAAAGTAAAAGTGTTTCTTCAAGGAGCTTAAAAGATTCTCAGAATAGCAACTAAAAGATTCTCAGAGTAGCAACTGAGAGCAAAGCCCGTAGGCACCTTACGAACCCAGCTACTACTGGGATCAATTCCCTCCTGTGATTTTACTCAATATTTTAAGATGTTTTGATAAACATGGAGGAGAGGAGGGGGCAGGAGAGGGGGAGAGAGCAGGGGAGGGGAGAGCAGGGGAGGAGAGGGGAGAACAGGGGAGGGGAAGCGGGAGGAGAGAGAGCAGGGGAAGGAAGAGAAGAGGAACAGAGGAGAAGAGAGGGCAGGGGAGGGGAGGGGAGAGTTGGGGAAGGAAGGGAAGAGGAGGAGAAGAGAGAGCAGGGGAAGGAAGGGGAGAGGAGGAGAGGAGAAGAGAGAGCAGGGGAGGGGAGAGCAGGGGAAGGAAGGGGAGAGGAGGGGAGAGGAGGGGAAGGAAAGGGAGAGGAGGAGGGGAGAGAGCAGGGGAAGGAAGAGAAGAGGAGGAGAGGAGAAGAGAGAGCAGGGGAGGGGAGAGTCGAGGAAGGAAGGGGAGAGGAGAAGGGGAGAGAGCAGGGGAAGGAAGGGGAGAGCAGGGGAAGGAAGAGAAAAGGAGGAGAGGAGAAGAGAGGGGAGGGGAGGGGAGGGGAGAGTCGGGCAAGGAAGGGGAGAGGAGGAGGGGAGAGAGCAGGGGAAGGAAGAGAAGAGGAGGGGAGAAGAGAGAGCAGGGGAGGGGAGAGTCAAGAAAGGAAGGGGAGAGGAGGAGGAGGGGAGATCAGGGGAAGGAAGTGGAGAGCAGGGGAAGGGAGATGAGATAGGAAGGGTATATGGGATTTCTTAAGACTTTATTGTGTCTCAGAAATTTTAACTTGGTTCTTACCAAGAGAAACACTGAGGTACAGAATTTCTTACTTATCATTTCCTCTTCTTCTTCTTTTTTTTTTTTTTTGCATAAAGTTAAGTTTCCTCTTTTCAATTCGAAACATCTTCGTATCTGGTCATGTTTTTCCAAATGATTACATTTGAATGAATCCGTGCCGGGCATTGTCAACTTCCACTTCTTGGGTGACATTTTTGTCCAATGACCTTTCAGCCAGCGTTCGAGGGTCAACCTTTCAAACTGTGAAGGGTCAGATGAAGATCTTTGCCCAAGCGGTTTTCCTCTCCCACCTTGGTGATTGCAGCAAAATCCGATTCAACCAGACACAAAGCTGGGAAAGCAAGAAGCATTTGCGGAATTTGACCCCCACAATTATGAATAAGTGAAAAGTCCATTGTTCAGCATTCGGAGTTAAAAAAAAACAAAAACCTACCTTGATCAAAATTAACTTGCAATTCATCATCCTGGTATTTCTGCCGCCTTCTCTAATTGTGACACGTAATTCCATCGTGATTGATGGCACAGCAGAGGTCCTCTTTCATTTCGACCATGGTTTTGTCATGGACATAGAATAATAGGGTTGGAAGGGGCCAGTGGTGAGTTTCAAAAATTTTTGGAACCTCTTCTGTAGGTGTGGCCTGCTTTCCTGGTCCACTGGTGGAACCTCTTCTAACCAGTTCAGTAGATTTGACGAACCGGTTCTACCGAACTGGTGCGAACCAGTAGGAACCCATCTCTGGTCTAGTTTAATGAAAAGAAGGACTAGGGGAGACATGATAGCAGTCTTCCAATGTCTCAGGGGCTGCCACAAAGAAGAGGGTGTCAAGCTATTCTCCAAAGCACCTGAGGGCAGAACAAGAAACAATGGGTGGAAACTAATCAAGGAGAGAAGCAACTTAGAACTAAGGAGAAATTTCCTGGCAGTGAAAACAATTAACCAGCGGGAGAACTTGCCTCCAGATGTTGTCAATTCTCCAACACTTCAAGTTTATAAGAAGAGATTGGACAACCATTTGACCGAAGTGGTGTAGGGTTTCCTGCCTGAGCAGGGGGTTGGGCTAGAAGACCTCCAAGGTCCCATCCAACTCTGTTATTCTCTTCCATTCAAGTTCCCTTCCAACCTTATGACTCTTTGTTCTATTCTAAATTATTTCTTTCTGAGGTTTGGGCATTTCATCCCTCTGCCTATTGCCTGTTTTGTGTTTTTCAGCAAATTACATAAAATTATCAGAGGAGAGAAAGGCAGGAGCAAATGAACCGAAATTGCCACACCAGGAAATACAGAAAGACCAACAAGGTGAGGAAAAGCGGAAGGAGCCTGAGGCGCCTCCCAGGATGCGATTCCCGGACTCCCCTCTTTTCCAGAGATGGGGCAAAGATTTAATGGAGGACCAGCAAATCCTAGCCCAGAAGCTTTTCGATAAGTACGGGTACAATGTTTACCTGAGTGATCGCTTGCCTCTGGAAAGGCCTTTGGAGGATACCAGGCCTCACAGGTGAAGTAGCATCTTCTCCCTCTTTGGTTTTCCAAGTGTTTTGACTTCGGCTTCCCAAATACATGAAGCAAACTCCCGGTCCCGATTAAAAAAAAAAACCCTTTTATTATTTTCCTGTGAATTCTGCTCATTTAGTAAAGTCTTTCAAGGGAGGATTTATAGTCACAGACCTTATCTGGCTTGGAGAGCTGCCAGGCGGATATCTGGAAAACTTGGCAAGGAGTCTCGGAGAGTCACGAACCAATTAAGCGAACTAATAATCTCCTGCAAACTCCACTCTTCTTTTATTCCCTCTGGGAGCGGCCATTCATTGTCCCCTTGTGGCCTTACTCCCAAGTCAACCCCTGTTCTTTAGCTGTTCCCTTCGTCTGGCCGCTCTGCGCATGCGCACACTGGGAACAGGCTCCAGCTGTTCTTTTGCCTCACTGACATCTGACTCCAAAGGCAGCTGATAACTGTCAAATGGGCCCTGATCCCCTCTCTGCCTCCAACACAGAGCCCTCATCAGAGCCTTCTCCAGACTCCAGGACTGGCCCATCTTCCTCCCCAACCTCCTCACTGTCCGAATCTGCCACAACACCAAGTGGAAGGAGGGGGCAGGGTTGGCCATGCTTGGGGTGACGTTGGCCGTGGTGAAAAAAGAACCAACCGGCACAGGTGGCAGATTGGAAAGTTTGGAGGCAGAGCTGAATACAGATAATCCTCAACTTTTGACCACAATTTGAGCCCGATGTCGCTGAGCGAGACAGTCATTAAGTGAGTTTTTCCCCAACTTGTCTTGCCATGGTCGTTAAGAGAATCGCTTCAGTTGTTAAGTTAGGAACAGGGTGGTTAAGGTGTTCATTAAGTGAGTTTGCCCCATTTTACGACCTTTCTTGCCACAGTTGCTAAGCGAATCACTGAGGTTGTTAAACTGGTCACACGGTTGTTAAGTGAATCCGGCTTCCCCATAGACTCTGCTTGTCAGAAGGTCGCAAAAGGGGAATCACAAGACCCTGGGCACACTGCGACCGTCGTAAATCCGATTCTGTTGCCCTGTGCCTGAATTTTGATGACATGACCACAGGGATGTTGCAACGGTCGTAAATGTGGAATATGGTCGTAAGTTACTTGACCTTCAATCATTTGTTCGGTGACCCTTCAAAGTTGCGAAAGGCGCTGAAAAAGGGACTTATGACCGCTTTTCACATATACGACCAATGCAGCATCCTTGAGGTCATGTGATCAAAATTCAGATGCTTGACAACCGACGCGTCCCGGGGGTCATGTGATCCCCTTTTCTGATCTTGCAATCCATTGTGCCACAATAATCTAATGAATATTCATTTTTCCTGGTTTCCTCCAGATGTCGCGAGAAACAATATGCGCATGATCTCCCAACCCTCAGTGTCGTCCTGATATTCTTTAACGAGGCTACCTCCATCCTCCTCCGTGCCATCACCAGCATAATTAACCGAACACCGTCTCACCTCCTGAAAGAAATTGTCCTAATTGATGATTTCAGTTCAAACGGTAAGTAGCACGGTGGGAAACAGCAATTACTTGGCAATTACTTTTTCCATGGGCAAAGTACTTTTTCATAAAATGGGGGGTTTCTATGGAAAACTGGGGAGAGAAACCGGCTAAGATGCTGAGCTTGTCGATCAGAAAGGTGGGCAGTTCGACAGTTCGAATCCCTAGCGCCGCGTAACAGAGTGAGCTCCCGTGACTTGTCCCAGCTTCTGCCAACCTAGCAGTTCGAAAGCATGTAACAATGCAAGTAGAAAAATAGGGACCTCCTTTGGTGGGAAGGTAACAGCGTTCCGTGCGCCTTCGGCATTTAATCATGCCGGCCACATGACCACAGAGACGTCTTTGGACAGTGCTGGCTCTTCGGCTTTCAAACGGAGATGAGCACCGCCCCCTAGAGTCGGTAACGACTAGCAGTGCGAGGGGAATCTTTACGTCATGGAAAACTGGACTACAGATAGTTCTTGACTGATAACAGTTCATTTAGTGACTGTTCAAAGCTACAACGGCATTGAAAGAAGTGACTTCTGATGGTTTTTCATATTTACGACCATTGCAACATCCCCATAGTCACATGGTCAAAATTCAGCGGCTTAGCAACTGACTCATATTTATGATAGTTGCAGCATCCCAGGGTCACATGATCACCTTTTGCGACCTTCTGACAAGCAAAGTTGGGTGGGGGAAGCCAGATTCACTTAAGAACCGTGTTACTAATTTAACCACCTTGGCGATTCACTTAATAACTGTGGCAAAAAAGGTCATAAAGTGGGGCAAACTCACTTAACCAATGTCTCACTTAACAACATAAACGTTGGCCTCCATCGTGGTCATAAGCTGAGGACTACCTGTCTATAGAAACATTCCTAATAGAAATTCGGGATCGTTTTCAGAATAAAGTGCACTACTGTACTGTTAAGGAATAGCAACAAACCAACACACCCTCTTTCTACTCTGATCTGTTAGAAATTCTGTATATAGCCCTTCAGAACAGACAGTGCACAGTCCCCATGTGCTTTACTGCAACAAGGAAGCAAGATACTTTATTCAGAGAAAATACATAGAGTTGTACTGTTCCGGTACAGTGTCTGCTGCTCCCACCTACCACCAGTACGCCTATACCGGGCCGTACCTCCTGGAACCCACCACTGATCCAAATGTTAATCCCATGACCCTGGGGATCCTGTATCGGACTTGTAAGTGTGAAAACTGGTCCTAAGTCTCTTTTCTCAACCCTGTTGTAACTTTGGTCCCTAAATGGACTGTTGTAAGTCGAGGACTACCTGTAATGAAGAGAGAATGGACATTTTAGCTGGGTAACAAAAAAAGTGGAATTTCCTCCTGTAGTCTGAGCATGAAGCTCTCACATTAATACCGTTGAAATCTGCTGCATTTTATTTATTTATTTTGTCAGAGGAACTTAAAGCTCCTTTGGAAGAACATATCAAAAAGTTCAACGGCAAACATCCCGGATTGCTGAAAATTGTGAGACACACAGAAAGGAAGGGTCTCACAGAAGCCCGCATTTCTGGCTGGAAAGCATCTCGGGCAGACGTGGTGGCTATTTTGGATGCGCATATTGAAGTCAACACGAAGTGGTAAGTCTGGAACAGGGTTGTCAAACTCAAGGCCTGGGACCTAGAGCTGGCCCGCGGGGTGCTTAGATCTGGCCCACAGGGCCGTCGTGGAAACAGTGACAGACCAGCCCCGCAGTGCCTCTGCCAGCATAAATTGAGCTTGTGAGGACTGTGCGCCAGTGGTGGGATTCAATTTTTTTTTACTACTAGTTCTGTGGCCGTGGCTTGGTAGGTGCGGCAGGGGAAGGATACCGCAACATCCCCATTCCCTCCCAATCAACTGGGACTCAGGAGGCAGAGAATAGATGGGGCGGGGCCAGTCAGAGGTGGCATTTACCGGTTCTCCGGACTACACAAAAGTTCTGCTACAGGTTCTCCACAAGTGGTCAGAACCTGCTGATTACCACCTCTGCTGTACGCAGTCCACTGAGCTGAACTCCACTGCGCTGTACAGTAGAAGCCATTTAAGGCACAACAGGCTGTATCGTAACAGAACACACACCCCGAGTGGTGTTAGAGGTGTCTTACCCCCGCAGTATTTGTTTTCAGAGAGTAAGTCATCTGTGTACCACGTTTGGTTGAAATTGCTCAAGTTGTTCCAGAGTTATGCTGGAACACACACACACACACAGAAAAAAGAAGAAGAAGAAGATTGCAGTGTCCAATGGTAATTGGAATCCATTTCTTGGACTGACACAACATAATTGAATCACAATTCCCAAAGGAATGAGTGAAGTAGAAATCAAAGGGGTCGGGGCGGAATTTAGAGTTAGCTTCTTCTTTCAACAGGCAGCTTCCAATAGGAAGCCTTGTTATAGGCTGGAAGCGGGGAAGCGCACATTGGTTTTAAAAGTCCTACGTAGCTCCATCAACTCTCTTCTGCTTTAACGAAGGGCTGAACCAATTCTCTCTCGCATCAAGGAGGACCACACCGTTATCATATCGCCCGTGTTTGATAACATCCGTTTTGATGACTTCCAACTCACGCAGTACGCCGAGGCCGCCGACGGATTTGACTGGGCTCTCTGGTGTCTCTACGAGTCACCACCAGAAGAGTGGTATGCGCTGAAAGATCAAACGGCGCCAATCCGGTAAGTTTTACCAATACGGGCTGAAGCTGGTGTCGCCTCAACGTTCCTTGAATGAAAATAAGTGGGGATTTTTTTTATTCATGTTGTTTCTTGCTACCAATGACACTGCGAGTCAACAAGATGAAAATATTAGCTGGTGTTACGGCCTGTCGGCCGCCAGGCCCTCCAACAGCTGAATCGGAGGAGGAGGAGGAGGAGGAGGAGGAGGAGGAGGAGGAGGAGGAGGAGGAGGAGGAGGAGGAGGTGGTGGTGGTGTGGTGGGAGTCAGGGTCAGCATCAAGGCAACCTGAGAGCTCCCAGGGGGGAGAGGGAATGAAGCTGGCAGAGAGACAGACAGAGGTGGAGCCTGGGCTGTCTGTCAGTCCTCAGATGGAGAGTCAACAGCCCCCAGATCTGGAAGTGGCTGATGAGGAAGAGGAGGAACAGCTGGATCCACTGCCTGATGCGCAGAAGGCAGAGGAGAGGAGAACAGTGAAAATCTATGAGCCGGTCCTTGGGACCGAAGAGCCACCGCTGCTAGCAAAGTCTCAACCTAGCTCTGGAGATAAAAGGCAGGGGGCGGAGATGAATTGATGTGGCAGACAACCATTCATCTCCCTGTCGGACAACCTTGTTAGTCTCGTTGAGAGAGGAACTTTTTGCCGGGGCTGCTGGCGCTCCTAATACAGGAATCTTTGCGTTAAGTTCAGAGGGTTTGTTGTGTTTGAAGAGCTGGGTCAGAACAGAATGCTAGAAACTCCTCAGGGAGTGGGTTAAAAATTGCTCGGCCCGTGCGCAGAAGCAAAAAACAAGATGGCGCCATGAGAACCAGTTCGGGGGGGGCGTGGCAGGCCTGGGTTGCTGCTGGTTCCAGCGGCCCAGGCCACCAAGCTACTACCAGTTCGGCCGAATCAGTCCAAACCCACCACTGAAGCTCCTGCCCACCTAGCAGTTCGAAAGCATGCAAATGCAAGTAGATAAATAGGTACCACTTCAGAGGGAAGATAACAGCGTTCCACGCGTCTTGTCGTCTAGTCATACTGGCCATGTGACTCTGGAAGTGTCTTTGGACAACGCTGGCTCCCTCACAGATGATCGCTGCCCCCAAGAGCCAGGCATGACTAGTCACGGAAAACCTTTACCATTTCCATGCTAGTTGACTGTACGGGTAGTCCTCGAGTTACAACAGTTCACTTCATGACCGTTCAAAGTTACAACACCACTGAAAAAAGGGACATGATCGTTTGTCACAGTTACGATCTTTGCAACATCCCCACGATCATGTGATCAAAATTCACACGCTCAGCAACCGGTTCACATTTGTGACTGTTGCTGTGTCCCAAGGTCATGTGATCCACTTTTGCAACCTTCTGACAAGCAAAGTCAATGGGGAAGTCAGATTCACTTAACATCCGGGTTGCTGACTTATCAACTGCAGTGATTCCCTTAACAACGGTGGCCAGGAAAGTCGTAAAAGGGGGGGAACTCACTTAACAAATGTCTCACTTAATGACAAAAGTGTTGGGCTCCATAGTGGTCGTACATCGAGGACTACCTGTAAATCATTTGTCAGGAAACAATCTAAATATATCTTCAATGAAGCAATATGTCAAGAAACAAGAAAGACACGTTTCTTCTAAGCCGACCTACAGACAGAATCTTGCCAAACTAAAGCAAACAATTTGCTTCATTCAGGTCATTACTCTGAGAATTTCTAAGGAGACGCCACCTTAACTCTCTTTCCCCCAATCAAACTGTCTAACCTTCTCTGTCTCTTGGTCCTCTGGAATGAAAATTACTAAAGCACCGGGAGTCCTCGACTTACAACAGTCCGCTTAGTGACCATTCAAAGTTACAACAGCATTGAAAAAAGTGACTTGTAAACTTTTTTCATACTTATCACCCATGTAGCATCCCCTTAGTCACGTGATTTATATTCTGACTGCCATTTAGGACGGTTGCAGTGTCCCCGGGGCCAGGCGACCCCCCCTCCTTTTGCGACCTTCTGATGAGGAAAGTCAATAGGGAAGCCAGATTCACGTAACAATCGTGTTACTAATTTAACAAATGCAGTGATTCACTTAACAAACATGGCAAGGAAAGTCGTAAAGTGGGGCAAAACACACTTAACAAATTTCTCACTTAACAGCATACATTTTGGGCTCATTTGTAGTCGTAGGACTGAGGACTCCTAGTATCTGTATCCATTTCCTGGTTCTATTTAATGGTCCATCCAAATATTAGCCAGTTGATGAATATTCATGAATAAAAGTTTGTCTTCTTTCTCTTAGGAGTCCTTCTATAATGGGAATACTTGCCGCGAACCGAGAATATTTGGGGAAAATTGGTGTTCTGGATGGTGGAATGCACATTTACGGAGGAGAAAATGTGGAATTGGGCCTCAGGGTGAGGTTTTTTTTTTAATTCCTTTGTTTTTTTTTTAATACCAATTAATGTCTCTTTTTGCGACCTTCTCTAAAGCAAAATCAATGGGGAAGCCAGATTCACTTCACAACCATCTGACTGACTTAACAACGGCAGCAATTCACTTAACAACCATAGCAAGAAAGGTCGTAAAATGGGGCAAAGCTCACTTAACCAGTCTCACTTAGCGACAGAAATTTTGGGCTCAATTGTGGTTGTAAGTCGAGGACTACCTATATCATAGATCAGCTGGAGGAGAGGAGGATGTGAGTCTGTGTTGTGGCCCACCAGCGGCTAGCGGATCTGGTGGCAGACTCAGACAGTGAGGAGTTTGGGGAGGAACATGAGCCAGTCCTGAAGTCTGGGGAAGGCTCTCGTCTCTGCGTCGGAAGCAGAGATGGGGCCAGGGTCTTCTTGACAGTTATCAGCTGCCTTCGGAGTTGGACATCAGTGAGGCAGAAGAACAGCTGGAGCCTATTCCCGATGTGCACATGCACAGAGCTGCAAGTAGAAGGGAACAGCTAAGGAACAAGGGCCGACTCGGGAGTAAAGCCACAGGTGGACGGTGAATGACCCCTCCCATAGGGAATAAAGAGGAGCGAAAGGGGAGTGGAGTTTGCAGGAGACAATTAGTTCAATTCAGTAGGGTGAAGATCTGTTCCTGACTCCTTGCCAAGTAATTGCTGCTACCACGTGGCGTTTGGAAGATATCGGCCTGGCAGCTCTCCAAGCCTGATCAAGGTCTGTAGTTGCGAAATCTCTTGAAAGACTGTTGGCCGAGACTTTACTGGAGAGGAATTCCCTTTAACCTAAATAAAAGAGGTTTTATCGGGACGAGGAGTTGGCTTCATGATCTTGGGAAGCCCCGGTCAGAACAGTCTGGGTGTTTTTTCCCTCATAGTAGATGTGGGAGTGTTGCTTAGACCAGGGGAGAGAAGCTTACAGATGCAACCAATCAGGAGACTCTTGTGAGTGTGCCTAGTGGGTAGAGCTCCTTTCCTCAATTACCAGTTTGCTGCAGCCAGGATTCTTGAGGGGGAAAAAAAGAGTCCTATATAAAATGTAGAATTATGCAGCCGGGAGGGACCCTTAGAGGCCTTCTAGCCCAACCTCCTGCTGAAGACAGGTGATCTTAGATCATGCTGGTCGTTTTTCAACCGATTCTTGAAAACCTCCATTGATTAATCATATGCCTTGCGGTTATTCTTACACGAGGAAAAAAAAAACCCTGATGATTGTATTCTTATTTTACGACCACAGGCTTGGCAGTGCGGCGGGAGTGTTGAGGTCTTGCCGTGCGCCAGGGTTGCACACCTGGAGCGAGCCCACAAGCCCTATTTACCGGATCTGTCCCTTTCTGTGAGGAGAAACGCCTTGCGTGTAGCAGAAGTGTGGATGGATGAATATAAAAACATGGTCTACTACGCCTGGAACGTTCCTCTTGAGGTTGTTGGCAACTTTTATCTACATAAGAAAGTCAATCGATCGATCAGAATAGAGCTGGAAGGGACCTTGGAGGTCTTATAGTCCAACCCCCTATGCCAGTGGTGGGTTTCAAAAATTGTTCGAACCTACTCTGTGGGTATGGCCTCCTTTGTGGGAGTGGCTTGCCGCCCATGTGACCAGATGGGAGTGGCTTGCCGCCCATGTGACCGGATATGAAGATCCCGACGACATTTGTCAGAACCACCTTAAATTACCTCAAACACAGCACTAGCATGCATAAGAATATGATGTCAACTTGTTTTTTAAAAGGCGTCTTTGGTTTGCGTTAAAACAACTTCAACACACGCAATGTTCTGATTACGCCACAAACGCAGTAGTCATCCTTACCTTTCACAGAGGCACTGAGTTTTATAAATAGGAGCATGATAGTGTAGAATAATCATATCCAAGGACCAGTGGTGAGTTTCAAAAAAATTTGGAACCTCTTCTGTAGGTGTGGCCTGCTTTCCGGATCCACTGGTGGAACCTCTTCTAACCGGTTCGGTAGATTTGACGAACCGGTTCTATCGATTAGGTGCGAACTGGTAGGAACCCACCTCTGCCCTATGCGCAGATGCATAACAAAAAAATGCTTATGCACATGCACAGGAGCAAAAAAAAAACAAGATGGTGGCACCGTGGGCACCGCCGAGAGAATCGGTTCCGGGGTATGGCAGGCTGAGTTACTACCTACTTGGCCGAACCGGTCTAAACCAGTAGCAACCCACCTCTTCTTCTGTCCTTGTTTAGTTTCCATCCATTATTTTTTTTTAGCCTTGCCTTCTGATGCTATGGAAAATAGATTGGCCCTCTCTTCTTTGGGGCAGCCCCTCAAAGAAGAAGTGGGGGGGGGGTTCGACCTATTTTCCAAAGCACCAGAAGACAAAGCAAAGAACAATGGATGGAAACTAATCAAAGATAGACTCATCAAGAATCGTAGCTATGTCTGAAATGAAGAGGCAGAGACAGAGAATGGGTTAAAATAGGACCACAGCTTTGTGGACTTGAAGCCCAAGGAGAAAATTTGACAGAAAATTCTCCTTTCCCTCTAAGTTGTCAGCCCGATAGATATTCAAAGATCAGGAGCTAAGAGGTGGACAAGAATGGTTTATCCTCCAGTCAAAACTTTGAAGAAATCTCTCTGTCTCTGTTCTAAGTCACATCTTGTGCAAACCCAGGACCCGAAAGAATTAAATTAAATTAAACTAAACTAAACTAAACTAAACTAATTTAATTTAAACTAATTTAAACTAATTTAAACTAATTTAATTATTTAATTTAATTATTTAATTTAATTATTTAATTTAATTATTTAATTTAATTATTTAATTTAATTATTTAATTTAATTTAATTATTTTAATTTAATTTAATTATTTAATTTAATAATTTTAATTTAATTATTTAATTTAATAATTTTAATTTAATAATTTTAATTTAATAATTTTAATTTAATAATTTTAATTTAATCTAATTTAATTATTTTATTTTGATTTAATTTAATTATTTTATTTTAATTTAATTTAATTTTTTTAATAAGTTCATTTAATTTAATTCCCACTTTTATTACTTTTATAAGCAACTTGAGGAGGTGAACCTATCGAATACTCCTTTTTCCGTGTCCGAATGGGACAGAAAGCAGAAAGTCCCTTACGTTTTTTTTTCAACTTCTCTAAGTGTAAATTGAAATGCCTCTAAATTGAATCAGCTGAATTACGTATTTGCCACCTCTTTGAAACCGATGTCCTCCTTTTCCAGAATTCTGGGATAGATTACGGAGATGTTTCTTCTAGAAAAGAACTAAGGAAGCAACTGAACTGCAAAAGCTTTGATTGGTATATCAAAAATGTCTATCCTAACTTGGTCCTCCAGGTTAACATTGTAGGCTATGGAACAGTAAGTAAAAACTGGTAAGATGATATATTGTTTGCTTTTTAGTTAAACAGCACATCACTTTATCTGAAGTGTGCGTGCGCATGCACACAAACACACACACACACACACACACAGAGTTTTTCTAATGGGTCTGCCCAATTAGCTGACTTGCTTGATTTTTAAATATTTAAATATAAATATTTTTAAATGGTGGTGCAGTGGTTGAAGTGCAGTATTTGCAGGCGAACTTTGCTCACAGCCTGAAGTTCGATCCTGACCGGCTCAAGGTTGACTCAGCTTTCTATCCTTTTGAAGTCGGTAAAATGAGGACCCAGATTGTTGGGGACAATATGCAAATAATGCTTCTAGCTTGTAAAACACTATGGGGCAATTTACAAGCCTAAGTAGCAATAGCACTCAGACTTATATGCCGCTTCACAGTGCTTTATAGTCCTCTCTAAGCTGTTTACAGAGTTGGCATATTGCCACTAACAATCTGGGTCCTCATTTTACCGATCTCGGAAGGGTGAAAGGATGAGTCAAATTGAGCCGGTCAGGATCAAACTGCTGGCAGTCGGCGGAGTTAGCCTGCAATACTGCATTCTAACCACTGCGTTAACTCTGAAAAACGATCATAAGTCACATTTTTCAGCATAACCTTTGTAACTTTTGTTGTAACACAGTTGTCACCTTGAACCGTCGCTAAATGAACTGTTATAAGTTGAGAATTACCTGTATTATGTTCTGCTCTGTTTTATTGATCCTCAGTTGCATGTTCACTGAGTTAAAAATCTTCGCTCTTCCTTACCCTGTAGATGAAAAACAAGCTAAGTGAGGAAAATTGCATAGATCAAGGACCAGTTCCTGGGAACACTCCCATATTGTACGTCTGCCATGGATATAGCCCACAGGTACGTTGGCAACACACTCTTTCTGGCAATGCCAAAAGTGGTGGCAGACTCAAGAGGTTGGGGAGGAACATGGGCCAGTCCTGAAGTCTGGGGAAGATGCCAATGCATTGGAAGCAGAGATGGGGCCAGGGCCGTCCGACAGTTATCAGCTGCCTTCGGAGTTGGACATCAGTGGGGCAGAAGAACAGCTGGAGCCTATTCCCGATGCGCGCATGCACAGAGCTGCAAGTAGAAGGGAACAGCTAAGGAACAAGGGCCGACTCGGGAGTTAAGGCATAGGTGGTCAGTGAATGGCCCCTCCCGTAGGGAATAAAGAGGAGCAAAAGGGGAGTGGAGTTTGCAGGAGACCATTAGTTCAATTCATTAGGTTGAAGATCTGTTCCTGACTCCTTGCCAAGTAATTGCTGCTACAGTGTGGCGTTTGGGAGATGTCGGCCTGGCAGCTCTCCAAGCCTGATAAAGGCTTGTAATTGGGAAATTTCATGAAAGGCGGTTGGCCGGGACTTTGCTGGAGAGGAATTTCCTTTAACCTAAATAAAAGAGGTTTTATCGGGAGGTGGAGTCGGCCTCATGATCTTGGGAAGCCTAGGTCAGAACAGTCTGGGTGTTCGTTTAATTAGTGTGAAGATTTGTTCGTGACTCTCAGAGACTCCTTGCCAAGTATTTTCTTGCACAGCGTTGCGTTTGGAAGATATCAGCCTGCAGGTCTCCAAGCCTGATAAGGTCTGTGGTTGTAAATACACCTTTGAAAGACTGTTTACCGGGACTTTGCTGGATGTGAATGCTAGGAATTCACATTAGCCAAATAAAAGGAGGTTTTTTTTTGGGGGGGGACAAGGAGTCTGTTTCGTGATTTGGTGAAGTCTAGCTCAGAACAGTTTCAAGGGACCTTGGAGGCCTTCTAGTCCAACCCCCTGCTCCAGCAGGAGACTTGGAACTGTTACGAAACGAATGGTTGTTTCGACTGTCTGTATTTCCAGCACATGTTCTATCACAGCACTGGAGAATTCTTTGTGGGAGGTTTACGATCTCGGCGCAACACGGTTGACAGATGCTTGACCGACCCCGGAGAAGGAAACCTGCCAGTCATCGAGCAATGTGACGAAGCCCAGAGAAAAGGCCTCAACATGCACTGGGATTTCATGCAAGTAAGGTTTTAATTTATGGAGTCCTGATGGCGCAGTGGTGTGAGTGAGGTATTGCAGGCTAATTCTGCCGACTGCCATCAGTTCGATCCTGACTGGCTCAAGGTCCACTTGACCTTAGTAAAAGCATATCTTTTCTCCACCAGTGTGTTCTGACCAGTGGTGGGTTTCAAAAAATTTTCAAACCTACTCTGTGGGTATGGCCTCCTTTGTGGGAGTGGCTTGCTGCCCATGTGACTGGATGGGAGTGGCTTACCGCCTATGTGACCGGTTATCAGCTAGTAATAAATAGTTACAGGTACCGAATTCAAATGTTTGAATGTTTGAATGTTTATTAACATTTGTAGGCCGCCCTTTTCCCTGAGGGGACTCAGGGCGGCTCACATAAAAATCAGGAAGGGGAATACAAACAATGACGTAGACACATATAGTAAAAAATAATAAGCAACATTCATTCATCATTCGGGAGGGGCGGCTATCTTTGTCCCCAGGCCTGACGGGCTAGCCAGTTCTTAAGGGCTGTGCGGAAGGCCTGGACGGTGGTGAGGGTACGAATCTCCACGGGGAGCTCGTTCCAAAGGGTCGGGGCTACTACTGAGAAGGCCCTCCTCCTTGTGGTTGCCAGCCGGCACTGGCTGGCCGATGGAATTCGGAGGAGGCCCAATCTGTGAGATCTAATTGGTCGCAGGGAGGTGATTGGCAGAAGGCGGTCTCTCAAGTCATCATCTGCCTATTTTCTAAAAGTAATACCACCTATTTTTTTAATTCTAGGGATCATCTGTAACCAACAGGAAGACGAAACGGTGTCTTGAACTCGCGAAGCTTAACGGATCCCCCTATTATACTCTAGTTATGCAAGTTTGCACAGGTCAAAAATGGCATATTCAAAACACCGTCAACCAATGGGGGAAGCAGCCGTAAGGCAGTTCAGAAAGGAAGCTTCAGGGTAGCAGAGACTAATGGGAATAGACTTCTTTGTTCAGTCCGGGAATACGTTGGAGGATTGTTACTTGATTTTTGATTCCGGGGTGTGAGATTACTCACGACCACGACTGAGTCCCAAATTTCTGCTGCTAAGCAAGATGGTTGTTAAGTGAGTTTTGCCCTGTCTTACGACCTTACTTGCCAGAGTTGCTCCTTTGGAAGAAGAAGAAAGAGATTTCAAATCTGTCAAAACGTTCACAAGTTATTATCTTCGCTTTCTCTTTTGTAAACTAAACAACGCAGATTCTTTCAAGCCATTTACACGAATGCTCCGTCCTGTTAATGTTATTAACTAGCTGATAACCGGGTATTTATTTATAGGAGGAGAATGTCCGGCCCAAACGTAATTTCTAATGTTGGTTTTTCTCCCTTACAAGAGGGAGCCCCCTGGTGGAGTACTGTGAAGCCGTTACCATGGCAACTCCACTGTGCTGTACAGTAGAAGTCATTTTAAGGCACAACAGGCTGTATCTTAACAGAACACACACCCAGAAGGGTGTTAGGGGTGTCTTACCACCACAGTATTTTTTTTCCAGAGAGTAAGTCATCTGTGTATCAAATTTGATTGAAATTGCTCGAGGCGTTCCAGAGTTATACTGGAACACACACACACACACACACACACACACACACACACACAGCCATTTTCATATATTTAGATAATCATTAAAACTTTTCACTGGAATAGTTGAGCAACATTTAACGTTTTATTTCAGAATACCAGCCAAGATGCTACTGGAATGCTTTTGAAAGCTATGAATTTCACTGCTTCCCTCCTAACTGATTCACCTATGGATTTTTCTTCATCCTGCTGCACTCTAATTAAAATTAAAGTTGTGCACCAGATGGAAGCGAAGAGGTAATTTGGGGTAGTTTTCTTTTGTTGTTTGGATGGGTCGGGCTCAGTTCAAACCCTTCTTTGGAACTCCAGGCCTTTGGAAAACCATCCCTTGCTTACGTGAGGAAGCTGTGAAGCCCAGGAACCAAGAAGTCTAGGCAGTCCAAATGAATGTAGTCCTCGACTTACAACGGTTTGCTTCGTGACCGTTTGAAGTTCAACAACACTGAAAAAAAGACCATTTTTCACACTGTAGTATCCCCCTGGTCACATGATCCAAATCCGGACGCTTGACAACTGACTCACGTTTATGACAAGTGCAGCGTCCCCGGTGTGTGTGTGTGTGTGTGTGTGTGTGTGTGTGTGTGACGTGATCCCTTTTGCGAGACCTTCTGACAAGCCAAGTCAAGGGGCAAATCAGATTCCCTGAACTGCCAGTCTACTAACTTAACCGCTGCAGTGATTCGCTTAACGAGTGAGGCAAGAAAAGTCGTACAATGGGGCAAAACTCACTTCACAAATGTCTCCCTTGGGGACATAAATGTTGGGCTCAATTGTGGTCGTACGTTGAGGACTATCTGTATAAGGATTTCTTGCAAGCTGAAGCTCTCTACAAGAATCTGAACTACTAACAGTCAAAGCAAATTGGCGGCAGAAGCTCTCTACAAGAATCTGAACTACTAACAGTCAAAGCAAATTGGCGGCAGAAAAAAGTCAAGGGAATTCAAGGTGAGCTGGACTCAGATCTCTTGTGGGCACGAAGAGACTTAAGACCGATGATACCTTTGATTCCTCCCTCGGGCTCAGCCTGTTCGTCTCCTTGCATTCACTCCAATTCCCACAAGGCTATATCCAAATCAAGGTTATACTAATGAGTAAACCACAATTAGTGCTCCCAGTCATCATAATTTAGGAAAAGTCCTGGATTCCTGGAAGACAAAGCCTCAGTTTCACATTCCTTCTACTCCATGGGTGCCTCCATGTGCAACTGCGCTTCAGGTTACATGAGATTGTTAACGAGTAATAAAGATGGTTTGTATTTTGGGAACATGGGTCGGTGTTTATTATTGGGGACATCGGGGTCAGACAAATGGGTGTAATTATGACATCTACACCCTGAAGCTGTAGTCTCTCCCTAAAAGCAGGCGTGTCAAACTGGATTTCTTTATGAGCCAGATCAGCATTGTAGTTGTCCATGGGTTGGGCTGGGCGAGGGGGGGGGGGAGAGAGAGAGGAGGGAGGATGAGAGGGAGAATGGGGGATAGAGAGGGAGATAGTGAAAAAGACAGAGATGAGAGAAAGAGAAAGATGAGGGGGAGACGGAGATAAAGAAAAAGAGAAAGATGAGAGAAAGGAAGAGATGAGAGAGAGGGAGATAGACAGAGAGGAGGAAAGAGAGATGAGAGGGAGGGAGAGGGAGATGAGAGAGGGAGAGGGAGGGATGGAGGGAGGGAGATACTTATTTCCCATAGAAAACAGGGGGAGCAGAGGTGGGTTCTTATTGGTGTGGCCCGGTTTGGCCAAGTAGGTAGTAACTCGGCCAGTCACGCACCCAAACCGGTTCTATTAATGGTGCCGTAAGCACTGCCATCTTGTTTTTTTGCTTCTGCGCACACACAGAAGCATTTTTTTTACTTCTGCGTGTCCCTGAGTAAATCGGCAATAACAGAAGCCAGAATCCACCCCTGAGGGGGAGCCACAAAACCTGGGTAGTAGTGGTGGGATTCAGCCGGTTCGCACCTATCTGGGAGAACCAGTTGTTAACTTTCTAAGCAGTTCGGAGAACCGGTTGTTGCAGGAAATCTCCTTTTGATTTTTTCCCACTTTACAGGGCTAATCCTGTAAGGAAGGCAGGAAGGAAACATTCTGGTGTTGTTTCTAGCCTAATCCCTATTGCCCTGCTTACAGAAACTGCCTCTCCGGTTAACCCTTGCTACATTGTAACAGCTAAGGCGAAGCGCCCATCGACCTGAGTGACCTTGAGTTGGCCACGCCCACCCAGTCACATGACCACCGAGCCCCACCTACCTAGGTGGTCATTAGGGCAGAGAACAGGTTGTTAAATTATTTGAATCCCACCACTGCTGGGTAGGCATGGATAAGGGTGTGTGTGTGTCATGTGACTAGCTGGGAGTGAGTGATGTTGATTTGGCTGCGCCCACCCAGGTTTTGTGGCTCCCGATGTTTTGTTCTCTGTGGGAAACGAGCCCAAGTGGCTCTTTTGAATGTTTAAGATTGCAGACCCATGGACTCGGCCACAATCAGATAAGAGGCAGCTACATTTGCTCATTTGTGCCTCAAGTGAGAAATCCGGATGGATTTGTTCGACGGTCTATTTCCTTTCTGAGTTCCCTTCTTAGTCTCAAGAGTCTTCTCCAACCCCAAAGTTCAAAGGCTGATCAATACTCTATCTGTTCAGGGCTGCTTCCATCAGTAACCAAGAAAGAAACCACTCAACTCCAAATTGCAGAATTAAGAGTCCTTTTACTGGTTATGAGTAGATAGCAGCTAGGCAAAGCAAGATCTGAGGCAAAAGCGCGGGTAATCATAGATATCAATATATGACCCAACCCCCTCCCCTTGGTAACCCTCATTCCACTGTCCAATCCAGAGCTGGGTTCCTACCAGTTCGCACCTATTCGGTAGAACCGGTTCGTCAAATCTACCGAACCGGTTAGAAGAGGTTCCACCAGTGGACCCGGAAAGCAGGCCACACCTACAGAAGAGGTTCCAAAATTTTTTGAAACCCACCACTGGTCCTTGGATATGATTATTCTACACTATCATGCTCATATTTATAAAACTCAGTGCCTCTGTGAAAGGTAAGGATGACTACTGCGTTTGTGGTGCAATCAGAACATTGCGTGTGTTGAAGTTGTTTTAACGCAAACCAAAGACGCCTTTTAAAAAACAAGTTTGCATCCTATTCTTATGCATGCCAGCGCTGTGTGTGAGGTAATTTAAGGTGGTTCTGACAAGTGTCGTCGGCATCTTCATATCCGGTCACATGGGCGGCAAGCCACTCCCACAAAGAAGGCCACACCCACAGAGTAGGTTTGAACAATTTTTGAAACCCACCGCTGGTCCAATCCAAACACCCCACAGGTGTCATGTGGGAGACATCTTCAAAAACCATCATCAGGTTGGTATGCCGGACAGTTGGCCTTGGCGGCAAATCCTCTATCTGCAACATGCGCAGTAGATGGTGAGAACAACTCCAGCACTAAACAATTCCCCACCCAAATACCATGCCCCCCCCACTCCCCGTTTCAATAGCAGCCGAAAAGCAAGCAGCAAAACAGAGGGTGACACTATCTATCCTGCTTTTTCACAATCCATATAGGCTCCATTCGTCCATCTCGCTAAGTTACACCTGTAACCAGGTTTGGGAAGTTCTGCAAATGCTTGTCCTTTATCTAACCGTTTAACATGAGTGACACAGTTTATATAGATATAAAATCACAGGGATTTTGATGAGAGCCGAAGAGTAGTTTGAAGACCTGCATTAGTCAGATTTGAGCTGCAAAACCTCAGGTGGCCACTAGAGGGCAGAAAGGATTCACAGATAACTTGAATTTTACTGCCATCTAAGTTAATTTTGGCAGGACTCAAAAGATACATCCGTCCTTTAAAAAGACTGCGTAAAAAACACCCCAAAACCCTAGCAACAAAAATCAGCAGTCAGTAAGCAAATTTTATATAATATATAAATAAAGCAAGCAAGATAAATATTTTATTAAAAGAGCCCGATTCATTTTGCCAGAGGCAGAGCGTGGCTATGCCAGGGGTGTCAAACTCGATTTCATTGAGGACCGCATCAGGGTTGTGTTTGACCTCGGGGGATGGGGGCGTGGCCAGGGGGCGTGGCCAGCATGATATCATTTGTGTCAGGGGCACCTTTGGTGGCCCAAGCACTCCTGGGCCCTGTTTTCAGTCCGCGGTGCTTCTGCCAGTGAAAATGTAACTGTAATTGTAATTGTAATTATAATTTAATAAATTTATATGCCGCCCAATCCCGTACGACTCCGGGCGGCTTACAAAAACAAGACTAAAAGATAAAAAGTTAAAATAGAAAGAGAGGAAAACAATTTTAAAAGCAACGCACCATACACTCAATCTTGGTGGGGCCGGAACCTCGTTCGTGTGGTCAACAGCCATGTTTTAGTGGCTTTTCAGAAGGCCGAGAGAGTGGGAAGGGTCCAGATCTCTACAGGTAGATCGTTCCACAGGGCCGGAGCAGCTACAGAGAAGGCCATCCCCCGAGGGGTCGCAAGCCGGCATTGTCCGGTCGACGGCACCCGGAGAAAGGCCGACCTGTGAGAGCTTAAAATGGAGCTTGTGAGGGCCACATACAGCTATCCCAGGCTCCGTTTTCAGCCAAGACAGCCTCCTGCAGCCCTCTGCCAGCAAAAACGGAGCTTGGGGGAGGGAGGAAACACATGTTCCCCCCCTCGAACTTCCTTTTCACTGTCAGAGGTCTGCAGGAGGCCGTTGGGGCTGAAAGCAGTGCCTGGGACACGGCTGAATGGGGCCCTCACGAGCTCCACTTTCAGTGGCAGAGGAACCTTGGGGTGGACCTCGGGTTTCCAGGGCAGTCCTGCGGGCCGGATCTAAGCACCCCACAGGCCACATCCGGCCTGCTGTCCTTGAATTTGACACCCTTTGGCTATCAAACTGCAGCTCTGGAGCCGCATGTGGCTCTTTCCTCCCTCTGCTGCAGCTCCGTCACCAGTCGGCACCACAATTTTGAGAGAAGCTTCCGGTGGGTGGGGGAGAGAAGCACAGTCCGCCAGGAGAAGAATTGAACAGGGGGCTTCCAGTTAGGACCTTTGTGGCTTCCGGTGTTTTCTTTTCTGTAGGAAACGGGTCCAAATGGCTCTTTGAGTGTTTACGTTTGCTGACCCCTGGGCTAGACTGATGGAGGATATAAACAGGAAGACCGAGTAGTTATGCAAAGGCAGTTTTGAGCGGCAGATTGGTCTCACCTACAACAGAAAGTTTCAAGCAACTTCAAAAGCTCTCAAAGATTAAGCTGGGTTTGAGCCCATCGGAGTCATTCCTTATTTCCTCGCAATGGTCCATTTAATTCCATTTTTTGTGGAAAATGGGTGCTTTGCCCCTTTATTGTACGGGGTGCCTTATATCGGGAAATGCCCACCAGTTCTGCATCTTAGCAATATGGAATAGGGTTGGAAGCAGTGGTGGGTTCTGGGTGGTACACCCCAGTACGTGTGTACCAGTGGCTGTTGGGAGCAGTGGCCACTGTACCGGAATGGTGTTTCGGTGGGCCCACCTGCCCACCCATGTTCCTTATCTGTTTTTAAGCCAACTGGGCCATTTGCTCATGTACATGTAGCGTACGGTGCCTGCGCGACCTCCGCCGAGCAGCTGGAGTGTCGCAGGGCGGTGGTGTGCGCATGTGTGCGCAGCACTGTGCCCGAGGTGGATGTCCGGCCCTGTCGCAGCATACCAGTTGCGACGGGATCCAGAACTCACCACTGGTTGGAAGAGACCTTGGAGGTCTTCTAGCCCAACTCCCTGCTCAAGCAGGAGATCCTATACCATTTTGGATAAATGGCTGTCCAACCTTCCATGATGGAGTAGCCACAACTTCTGAAGGCAAGCCATTCCTAGAGTAATTGTCCTCACTGTTAGGAGGTTTCTCTTTAATTCTAGTTGGGTCTCTCTGTAATGATCTTCTACCCACTTACTCCTTTTCCTTCCTACAGGTTCTTTGGAGAATAGACTCCTTCTCCTGCCTTCTTTAATTCAATTCCATCCTTGGTTGACCCTTCAGCCAATGACATGACTTTCTTTGGGGGCGGGAGGAGGTCCTTGGTGCTCTCCCGAGCTTGTTTTCTTGCAAACGCAGGGGGTTGGACTAGAAGACCTCCAAGGTCCAAATGCTTGCTTGGTTGAAATTAGTTTAATGCGTTTCATGTTTACTGAATAAAGTATATAATAATAATAAAGCTGACCAAAAACTAACTTGGAACTGGTTAAGATCAGGAGTACTGAAAAAAGAAACAGAAGACTTTATTTTGGCAGCTTGGTTGATACCTAGAATACTGGCATCAACCTGTATCAACCATTAGGACCAGTCAATAGTATTTGTGATGGGCTTTAGAAGGGTCAGTTGACTTGAGTTTCATGTTTAGTGAATAAAGTGTAGTAGTAGTAGTAGTAGTGGTGGTGGTGGTGGTGGTGGTGGTGGTGGTGGTGGTGGTGGTGTACTTGGTTGATACTTAGGACTCTGGCAGCAACCCGTATCAAGCATTAGCATCAGTCAATGGTATTTGTGATGGGCTTTAGAAGGGTCAGTTGACTTGAGTTTCATGTTTAGTGAATAAAATATAGTAGTAGTAGTAGTAGTAGTAGTAGTAGTAGTAGTAGTAGTAGTAGTAGTAGTAGTAGTAGTGTACTTGGTTGATACTTAGGACCCTGGCAGCAACCCGTATCAAGCATTAGCATCAGTCAATGGTATTTGTGTTTTGAATGTTCAGTTGACTTGAGTTTCATGTTTAGTGAATAAAGTATGTAGTAGTAGTAGTAGTAGTAGTAGTAGTAGTGTACTTGGATTATACTTAGGACCCTGGCAGCAACCTGTATCAAGCATTAGCATCAGTCAATGGTATTTGTGTTTTGAATGTTCAGTTGACTTGAGTTTCATGTTTAGTGAATAAAGTATGTAGTAGTAGTAGTAGTAGTAGTAGTAGTAGTAGTAGTAGTAGTAGTAGTAGTAGTGGTGGTGGTGGTGTACTTGGATTATACTTAGGACCCTGGCAGCAACCTGTATCAAGCATTAGCATCAGTCATTGGTATTTGTGATGCATTTTTGAATGTTCAGTTGACCGAGTTTCATGTTTACTGAATAAAGTATATAATAATACTAATGCCAAACTCAGTCTGAACATCTGGCTGACTGCAATGATCAACAACACTATTACTGTACTACTACCACGACACTACTACCACGACACCACCACCACCACCACCACCACCACCAGCAGCAGCAGCAGCAGTAGTAGTAGTAGTAGTAGTAGTAGTAGTAGTAGTAGTAGTAATAAGCATAAGCATAATTCCGGGATTTGCTCCCTCTCGGCGCGCAGCTGCTTCCCCCTCTACCAGCATCAGACTCGGTCCCGCCCCTCCAGGCTCCCCTGAAGGACGCGCGGCGCGTCCAATAGGAAACGGCTTCCTCGCCTAAGGCGCCTGCCGGAGTCCGGCGCTGCTGCAGCTGCTCGGCAAGAAGTGAAAGTAGCGCTTGAAACGCGCCCGCCGCCGCCCCGGGTCCTAAAGCCCGCCGGGAGACGACGAGGGGAGCGCCTTCCCCTGCAGCCGCCTGGCCGTCCGGGCGGCGCTTTCCGGGCGATGCTTTGCAAGCTGAGCGCTCGCTTCGACCCTTCCCGGGACGTGGGACCTTGGCTTTCGGAGCGGCCGGGGCGAGAGGGCAGCGCAGGTGAGCACCGGGCTTTGGCATGGTTGACCTAGGGCAGTGGTCTCCAACCTTGGCAACTTTAAGACTTGTGGACTTCAACTCCCAGAGTTCCTCAGCCAGCAAAGCTGGCTGAGGAACTCTGGGAGTTGGAGTCCACAAGTCTTAAAGTTGCCAAGGTTGGAGACCACTGACCTAGGGTGCAGGCAGCTGGAGCAGCCCCGTGGGCGCCAGCTGAGCCCCTCCGAAGCCCTTTGCCTTGATGCGGGCGTGGGGGGAACCCACCGGGATCCCGCGGGGCTCTGCAATCCAGGGAGCCGCGACCAGGGAAATCCCTTCCCTTGCTCGGGTTTCTTCGCTCAAAAGTTGGAGAAACCGAATCACGCAGTGACTAACTCGCACAAGGAAGAAAAGCAACTTATTTTTCTCCTCCAACTTCGCGCTTTGCCTTAAAGACAGGAATAGTCCAGGTGGGTCCTCGCTTTACGACCACAGCTGGGGGCCAGAATTGATGTTCCTGTGAGCGAAACGGGTATTGAGTGAGTTTGTTTTGCCCCATTTTACGACTTATCTGGCCACGGCGGTTAAGTGAATCCCAGCGTTTGTTAAATGAGTAGCGCGGTTGTTAAGTGAACCTGGCTCTCCCCACCCCGCGTGGAGATCACAAAAGCGACCACCGTCACAAATAGGAACCGCTTGCCAAGCGTCTGAATTTTGATCTTCCGTCCAAAGGTATATCGCATGGCCGTGGGGGATGCTGCAGCTGTCGTAAGTGTGAAAAACGGTCATAAGTCATCTTTTCTTGTTCAGTGCAGTCACTAAATGAACTGTTGTAAGTCGAGGGCTACCTAACACTAATTCCATTCTCATGAACCAACCTATTTCGAAACGTAACCTACAAGTAGTAAATTTTTATATTTCCTTCGGAAATTGACTACATATTTCCATCACAGGCAGATCATCGTAATTGTAGGTAGCTTACCACTAAAATTGAGTGCAAAGTTTATGTTGCTAAGTGAGACAGTTGTTAAGTGAGTTTTGCCCCATTTTAAGAACTTCCTTGCTGCGGTGGTTAAGTGGACTCACAGCAGGTTTTTTTTTAACTCTCTCCTCCTTTAATACAGTTGTTAAGTTAGGACCATTTATAATAATTAACTACAAATATAACGTGACTTACATATATAACTGTCTATAGAAAATTGATATTAATGGTTGGATTTAACCAGTGAATTATATTACATTACTGTTGTTAATTATCAGATTTTTTTTAAAAATAAAGGTGGAATAGGAGAAAGGAAAGACTGAAAACTTATGGTATTGTGGAATAATTGTTTTCGAAAAGCTAAAGATGTCAAACACCTCCACATTTACCAAAACTGTAAAGAAAACCCCGCCAACGATAGCTTCTCCAGCAGGACAGAAATCAACAACAGACATGTGGAGCAGTGAAAAAACAGGATCTGCACCAACCCAAGGCTTTAACAAAGTTAATCATTGCCATTTCCCCTTGAAATTAAAGGACATTTAAACAGCGCTTGATTCTTGGCAAGGATCTTATCTCAGCCATTGAACATGAATGAAGATCGGTGCCAAGAAAGATGGATACTTTGTCCACATATCTGATTGGAAGGACCTTAAAAGATAATAACAATAACAAAAGCGCTAATTGATTTGCTATTGAAACTTCCTGAAAAGTTCCATGAGGTTAGCTAATGGCGTAATAATTGAAAAAGAAAGGTTAAAACAGCTAGACCTGAAAAGCGAGACAGCAGGAAATCATTATTCATTCCTACTTCCTACTAACCATCGATCTCACGTAGCCCGGCCCTCCTCCTCTAGAAATGTCACAAATTGACATTTTGTGTATTTGCAGTTTTTCTTCCCAGGCATGGGGGGGAAACCGCACTTAGATATTACTCGGCATTTACTTGTGATTGAACTTCGAATTTCTACCATGCAAACATCGAAAGTTAAAAGTTCGAGCCCTTTGCAAACAGTTTCCTGCAAAGTAGAAAAATAGGAACCACCTTTGGTGGGAAGGTATTCCGTGTGCCTTCGGCGTTGAGTCATGCTAACCACATGATCACGGGGACGTCTTCGGCCAGCGCTGGCTCTTCGGATTGGAAACGGGGATGAGCACTCTAACCCTGGAGTAGGGAACGAGTAGCACATATGTGCGAGGGGAACCTTTACCTCTATTTATATTTCTTTGCACAGATTAAATTGTAGTTGCAACCATTCTTCTGAAGTCTACAAGAAGTCTTACGTACTTAGAACACACCTGGGTGTGGCATGCCAGAAACCAGGCCACGTAAACAAGCAAAGCCCTCATCCGTGGGATGCAGGCAGCACGTGAAACCACGCCCTCTCCGGTCCACGGAAAAACATCTCCACGGAACCGGTCCATGGGGCCCAAAATGTTTGTGGGGTTTAGCAGAATTTAAAAAGGATATTCTGCTTTATTCAAAACACAAAAAAAAAATCAGAACCCTTGACGTATAAGATTCTTCAAATAAATTCAGCAGATTTTTTAAATTATTTTTTCCCTTCTACAACACCTTACAGTTATTACATCAACATTGTTATGTCATCATACCTGTACCTGTATATAATATTTCGCTTCTATATTTACACACTTTATACACAGTTCTATATATATTTTTATATATTGTTTTTTTGGCTTAATTAATTTTATTGTTTTGCAGCCATTTGTACCAATTGTTCCAAATTTCATAATATTCCAACTCTTCTTTATCTTTTAATTTCAGTGTTAATTTCTGCACAATCCAAAGGTTTTTTTTAATCACTAATTCGTCCGAGGGGGGGTATTATTTTGTTTCCAGCATTGGGCAAACGCTATTCTAGCTGTAGTTAGCAGATGTGTTAATATGTACTTAATTTTCTTTGTATATTTCCCTTTGATTATTCTCAGTAGAAAGATTTCGGGTTTGTATTTTATCTGTTCTCCTGCAATTTCTTGCACCCATTTCCAAATTTTTGTCCAATATTTTTGTGTTTCCGGGCACAAACGTATAAGATTCTTCAAATAAATTCATGTGATAGATCAACTCCTTCCTACGGATAAGTTCTGAAGTTTATCTCTCTCTGTTCTAAAAGTTAATAATATCCATGTGATGTTAAGATGCAGCCAGCTAAGAGACGCAACCCTCAAACAGTTGCCCTATTCATGAGGCAGAAAAGTTATTTTTACTGGATTCAAATGGACTGCAGACATGATCTGTGTCGGGGCGCAAAGGACCAGGAGCATTCGTTGCGTTCAAACCATAGCAAGAGTTTTCTTACAGGTAGTCCTCGACTTACAACAGTTCACTTAGTGACCGTTTGAAAGTTACAACTGAAAAAAGTGACCGTTTTTCACACTCGCGACCGTTGGGGCGTCCCCCTTGGTCATGTGATGCTTGGCAACTGGTTCATAGTTATGATGGTCGCAGTGTCCCGGGATCATGCGATCCGCTTTCGTGACCTTCTGACAATGGGGAAGCCAGATTCACTTAACAACCGTGTTAGTAACTTAACCACTGCAGTGATTCACTTAACAACCGTGTTAGTAACAACCACTGCAGTGATTCACTTAACAACCGTGTTAGTAACTTAACCACTGCAGTGATTCACTTAACAACCATGTTAGTAACATAACCACTGCAGTGATTCACTTAACAACCATGTTAGTAACATAACCATTGCAGTGATTCACTTAACAATCATGTTAGTAACTTAACCACTGCAGTGATTCACTTAACAACCATGTTAGTAATTTAACCACTGCAGTGATTCATTTAACAACCATGTTAGTAATTTAACCACTGCAGTGATTCACTTAACAACCACGTTAGTAACATAGCCACTGCAGTGCTTCGCTTAACAACTGTGTTAGTAACTTAACCACTGCAGTGATTCACTTAACAACCGTGTTAGTAACTTAACTACTGCAGTAATTCACTTAACCTTGTTAGTAACTTAACCACTGCAGTGATTCACTTAACAACCATGTTAGTAACACAACCACTGCAGTGATTCACTTAACAACCATGTTAGTAACTTAACCACTGCAGTGATTCACTTAACAACCGTGTTGGTAATTAACCACTGCGGTGATTCACTTAACCTTGTTAGTAACTTAACCACTGCAGTGATTCATAACAACCATGGCAAGAAATATCGCAAAATGGGGGAAAACTCACTTAGCAACCGTCTCATTTAGCAACATAAATTTTGGGCTCAATTGTGGTCGTAAGTCGAGGATTACCTGCATTGCTACCTATGCAGAAGAATCTGGTGAACTGATGATCGAAGCTAAATTGGCACTAGATAAGAATTCAGGGAGGAGCTGAATTTTGGTCCCTTGTGGCTACGCAATGATTCCCAACTGATGACACCTTTAACCCCGCCTTCCAACTCAGCTTGCTCAAGCCTTAATATCATGTTTGCATATTCTTTTCAGAAATTGGCTTTCCTTTACAGTTGGACTGAATGAGTTTAGAAATGCATTCATGCTTGCCTTTTTTAGATGCTGGGGGAAATCATTCGGAAACACTGCATATAATAAATGTGGAAAGAAATGGAAATGTTCTTTATACTTGGAAGGTAAGACCAATTTGTTTCTTACTTGAGGAAACTGGTGGGGTTTTGACAGAAAAAGTGTTTTCGCGAGGGAGAGTAAATATTTAAAATGTCATTAAAATGTGAATATTTAACGCTCAGCTACTCTCTTTCCAGGGCCCCAGGGAATATACCAATGTTGGATTGTATGATAATGATAATAAAAATAACCAGGTACGCTGTATTTGTCTTCTGTAAGGATTAAATGAAGTTGGATAGTGAAATGTTGGCTTTAAACAGGCAGGATTGTTTCCAAGAAAATTGAATCTTTTGCAATGAAATCAACAAGCAAGAGGTTATATAAGTATATACAGCAAAACTATTTAAAAAAATAGCAATACTATCTCTTAGAACCAACAGTTCAGTATAATAACACTCAGCCAATAATATAAAATTTAGCAAAGAACCCTGTTATGGGTAGTCCTCGATTTACGACCACAGTTGAGCCTCAGATTTCTGTTGCTAAGTGAGACAGTTGTTAAGTGAGTTTTGCCCCATCTTATGACTTTTCTTGCCTCCGTTGTTAAGCGAATCGCTGCAGTTGTTGTTTGTAACCCCAACTGTTAAGTGCATCTCCCTCCCTGTTGATTTTGCTCATGAGATGGTTGCAAAAGCAGTCATGTGACCTTGAGATGCAGCAGCGGTCATAAGTACGGATCAGTGACCAAGCATTTGAATTTTGATCGCATGACCATGGGGACGCCGTAATGCTGGTAAGCGTGAAACACGGGCATGTCATTTTTTTGGAGTGCTGTTATAACTTTAAATGGCCACTGAATGAATGGTCGTAAATCGAGGACTACCGGTTTAATGGTTCGGGTGCTGGATCAGGAGATGGAGAGGTGGGGGACAGGTTTTAATCCTGCCTTGGGCATGGAAGCCCACTTCCCACACTCCCTCAGCCCAAATCTTATGTCAAATTAAGCTCAGTGCAAAATAAACAGAACTTACGACCAAGCAGGGTGGATAAAAATCAATGTTTTTTTTTAAATGCAAAAAATTGGATTTTTAAAAATTTAAATCAGATTTTTTTTCATTTTTATCAAATGTATTTTAATAAAATCATGTGAAGTGTTAATACCACTTTATAAGGCCTTGGTAAGGCTACACTTGGAACACTGCACTCAGTTTTGGTCCCCACAATGTAAAAAAGATGTGGAGACTCTAGAAAGAGTGCAGAGAAGAGCAATAAAGATGATTAGGGGACTAAAACATATGAAGAATGGTTGCAGGAATTGGGTCTGTCTAGTTTAATGGAAAGAAGGACCAGGGGAGACATGATAGCAGTCTTCCAATATCTCAGGGGTTGCCACAAAGAAGAGGGAGTCAAACTATTCTCCAAGGCACCTGAGAGTAGAACAAGAAGCAATGGGTGGAAACTAATCAAAGAGAGAAGCAATTTAGAATTGGGTAGAAATTTCCTGACAGTTGAAACAATTAATCAGTAGAACAACTTGCCTCCATAAGTTGTGAATGCCCCAACACTGGAAGTTTTTAAGAAGAGGTTGGACAGCCATTTGTCTGAAACGGTATAGGGTTTCCTTCCTAGACAGGGGGTTGGACTAGAAGACCTCCAAGGTCCCTTCCAACTCTCTTTCTATTCTATTCTATTCTAAAATGCTTTTTGGAATAAAAAATCTATCTAAAGATAGTTTTCTATTTAAGATACATTCGTTTATTCAGCATGAAATGGAGCTTAGTTATGTAGCATGAGGCTGTATATTCCGCAATATTGAGACTGTCAGTGAGTTAGGTCAGGAGGAGCCTCTGTGGGACGGATGGCAATTGTCCTTTAAAAAATTTGATTTAAATCAAGCCTCTTTACTAGTGATTTAAATCGTGATTTAAACCGTGATTTCAATCAAATCCACCCTGCAACCAAGTGAGGGAAAAGCCAGGAAAATGGTTGATAATTCAGATGTTGTGGCCCAAAAACCTTCCAAGGACTTCGGTGAGTTGTACTTTGGTGAGTCGTTACTTCCAGAAGAATCACCAAGTCACAAAGCTTGCATTCCCGCGACTGTCAGTCATCCTGCGTCCCCACTTTCTGCTGAATTAAACCCTTATTTTGTTCCTTAGGGTTTGCTGAGCCCCCTTGTTTGATTGATTCGCCGAAAATGCTAAGCTGTCAATTAGGGTTTCACAAAACTCGGTGTCTGAATCAGGGTGGTTTTCGAGTCGATTTAAATCAGATCGATTTAAATCAAATTGATTTAAATCACGATTTCAATCATGATTTAAGTAAAACGGCTTGATTTAAATCAACTCTATTTAAACCATAATATTCAGAATATAAAATAGCAATAGCAAATAGCAATAGCAGTTAGACTTATATACCGCTTCATAGGGCTTTCAGGCCTCTCTAAGCGGTTTACAGAGTCAACATATTGCCCCCAACAACAATCCGGGTCCTCATTTTACCCACCTCGGAAGGATGGAAGGCTGAGTCAACCCCGAGCCAGTGAGATTTGAACAGCCGAACTGCAGAACTGCAGTCAGCTGAAGTAGCCTGCAGTGCTGCATTTAACCACTGCGCCACCTCAGCTCTTACTGCCTCATGCTACATAACTAAGTTCCATTTCATGCTGAATAAACAAAATTGTTAAAGGGAAAGGTAAAAGTTCCCTTTGCACACATGTGCTAGTCGTTCCCGACTCTAGGGGGCGGTGTTCATCTCCGTTTCAAAGCCGAAGAGCCAGCGCTGTCCGAAGACGTCTCCGTGGTCATGTGGCCGGCATGACTCAACACCGAAGGCGCACAGAACGCTGTTCCCTTCCCACCAAAGGTGGTCCCTATTTTTCTACCTGCATTTTTACGTGCTTTCGAACTCCTAGGTTGGCGGAAGCTGGGACAAGTAACGGGAGCTCACTCCGTTATGCAGCGCTAGGGATTCGAACCGCCAAACTGCCGACCTTTCTGATCAACAAACTCACCCACTGAGCCACCGCGTCCCTATAATGAAATTATTAATGTATCTTAAATAGAAAACTATCTTTAGATAGATTTTTTTTTACTCCAAAAGCATTTTATTAAAATAAATTTGATAAAAATAAAAATCCGATTTAATTTTTTTTTAAAAAATCCGATATTTTTTTTCACTTTAAAAAAAAAATATCATTGATTTTTATCCACCTTGGCCTGAATTGTGCACACCTCCCATTAAGCTAAACCCAAGTGTGATGCATTTGTGGCTTAGCTTAATTTGGGAACCCTGATTTATAATACAGGTTATCTCCCATTTCTTTTTTCAACAGCACTTGTACACTTTCGAAAAAGACCTGTGTGTGATCAGCTGCTCCGTCAATCATGAAAAGACCTTGTTGGGTAAGTCCCCCAGTTTGAGGGATGTTGTATATTGACATGAACCCCCTTGTTGTTGACAGATTTCGTGACAAACGCTCCCTTTTTGCTCTTCTTTCTAATTCAGGCAACTAAATTTTTCTGGTGTTTGGAAATTTGCTGGGGAATAATAGCTTGCTTCTCGAAAGTTAACTTTCCCTTATGTGCGTTTTTGTTAGTTAGATGTGTATTCTATCCTTCAAAATCTCAAAAACCAATTTTATCCATGAGAGCGAGAAAAGGGGAGAGAAAGAGAAATGAAAGAGAGCTGGAGGGAGAGAATGAGAGAGAGGGAAAAAAGAGGAAACAAATCAGAGAGAGAAAAGGGGGGAGAGAAATGAAAGAGCTGGAAGGAGAGAATGAGAGGGAAAAGAGAAGGCAAGAAATCAGAGAGAGAAGGGGAGACAAAGGAAGAGAAAGAAGGAAGGAAAGAAAGAAAGAAAGAAAGAGAGAGAGAGAGAGAGAAACAGACCTTTGACGAAAGCAATGGCAAGCTAGATATATTGTCAAGAAAACTGCAGTTTGCAAAAAGGCACAAATTGGAGGCAACTCTGATTTTTTTTTTAAGGAAATAACAGAGATGGCAAAAAATGCATCTGAAAATAAGATTATTTATAATTTTGGATAATGTTATTATATTGCCAAACACACACACAAAAAATCAAAATATATATGCTATTGCTGTTAGTTCAATTTTGCCAGCTTCTATCAACTTAGAATTCACTATGAAAAGTTTCCCGAGAAGCAATTTCACACAATTAATAACTTTATTTTGGATTTGCTATCATACTCAATGAGAAAGAAAGAAAGGGAAAGGGAAGGAAGGAAATGAAGAAAGAGAAGGAAGGAAGAAAAGGAAGGAAGGAAGGAAAAGGAAAGGAAGAAGAGAGAGGGAGAGGAAAAAGAAAGAAAAACATAAATGAGAGGGAGGGAGGGGAGGAGAGAGAGAGAACGAGAACAAGATCCATTTCTCACAGAAAAACAGAGCGCCATGAAATCTCAGTAGGCGTGGCTGGGGGAAGTCATGTGACTGGGTGGGGGTGGCATTGAGTTGGCCGCGCCCATCCAGGTTTTGTGGCGCCTGGTGTTTTTTTGTGGGAAACGGGTCCAAATGGCTCTTTGAGTTTTTAACCCCTGTTCTATGTTCTGGCTGGCGTCAGCTTTGATGGTTAACTGAGCCTCGGTGGCGCAGTGGTGAGAGTGCAGTACTGCAGGCTACCTCTGCTGACTGCCGGCTGCCTGCAATTTGGCAGTTCGAATCTCACCAGGCTCAAGGTTGACTCAGCCTCCCGTCCTTCCGAGGTGGGTAAAATGAGGACCCAGATTGTTGGGGGCAAGAGGCTGACTCTGTAAGCCGCTTAAGAGAGGGCTGTAAAAGCACTGTAAAGCGGTATATAAGTCTAAATGCTATTGTTGTTCAATATCTTTTTCAATATCTTTTTTTTAAAATAAATATCTTTTATTTTCAATGTCTTTTTTAAAAAATAAAACAGCCATCAGCTTTCTTCAGACAAGACAGGAAGAGAGAAAACTCCTTTTTCAAACAGGTACTTGAATTACCTAAACGCACTTCAACGGACTTCACAAACCACTGAATTATGGATTAATATTCTCTTCTTTGTATTTATTTTTAATCCCAGTTCCTAAATGCCTGACCTTGCTAATTGAAATTCACCCGCTTAATAATGTGAAAGTTTTAAAGGCGGTGGATAGCTGCATCAGAGTCCAAGTAAGCGATTTTAACTCACCTTTTCCCACAAGACTTGAAATTATTTTCTATGGTAGCACATTGCTAAGAAGCACTCAGTACATTGTAATTTTTTTTAAATTACTAACCCTAATCAGCAGCTTTGTACAGGTAATCCTCGACATACGACAATTCGTTTAGTGACCAAAGTTACAACTGCAAAACGAAAAAAGTGACTCGTCACCATTTTTCACACTTAACGACCATTGTGGCATCCGTAGGGTGACGGGATCAAAATTCAGACGCTTGGCAACTGACTCACGTTTACGACGGTTGCAGTGTCCCGGGGGTCATGTGATTCCCTTTTGTGACCATCTGACAAGCCAGACTCATTTAACGACCATGTTATTAATTTCAGAACTTCGGTGATTCTGGTGGCAAGAGAGGTTGTCAGATGGGCCCAAACTCACTTAACAAATGTCTCACTTAGCAACAGAAATGTTTGGCTCAATTGTGGTTGTAAGTCAAGGACTATTTGTACTACATATGGCTCCCAAATGGGTCTTGTCTTTTAATAATAAAACTCATTCAGGCTTAAAATATTATTACATTTATATTAGTTGCCCCATTTCACAATAAAGTGACTCTAGGCAGCTTGTGATGAAAACAATCATAAAATCAGAATGTTGAAATCTACGATTAAAAGACAACAGGAAGGTTATTAATAACAAGACAGTGGAGAAACTTGATGGTAAAAACAATGCAGCAGTGGTGAAATTCAATTTTTTTACTAGCAGTTTTGTGGGCATGTTTTAGTGGGCGTGGCGTGGTTTGGTGGGCGTGGCAGGGGAAGGGTACTGCAAAATCTCCATTCCCTCCCCACTCTGGGGGCAGTCAGAGGTGGCATTTGCCAGTTCTCCGAACTACTCAAAATGTTCGCTACCGGTTCTCCGAACTACTCAAAATTTCCACTACCGGTTCTCCGAACTACTCAAAATTTCCGCTACCAATTCTCCAAACTACTCAAAATTTCCACTACCAGTTCTCCAAACTACTCAAAATTTCCGCTACCGGTTCTCCGAACTACTCAAAATTTCCGCTACCGGTTCTCCGAATTACTCAAAATTTCCGCTACCGGTTCTCTGAACTACTCAAAATTTCCGCTACCGTTTCTCCGAATTACTCAAAATTTCCATTACCGGTTCTCTGAACTACTCAAATTTTCCGCTATTTGTTCTCCGAACTCAAATTCTCCGAACTACTCAAAATTTCCGCTAACAGTTCTCCGAACTATTCAAATTTTCCACTACCAGTTCTCCAAACTACTCAAAATTTCTGCTACTGGTTCTCCGAACTACTCAAAATTTCTGCTACTGGTTCTCCGAACTACTCAAAATTTCTGCAACTGGCTCTCTGAACTACTCAAAATTTCCGTTACCGGTTCTCTGAACTACTCAAATTTTCCGCTACTTGTTCTCCGAACTACTCAAATTCTCCGAACTACTCAAAATTTCCGCTACCAGTTCTCCGAACAATTCAAATTTTCCGCTACCAGTTCTCCAAACTACTCAAAATTTCTGCTACCAGTTCTTCAGAACCTGCTGGATTTCACCTCTGCGATGCAGGTATCTCCTCATATCATATCCTTGACCTGCTGACCCATTCAAGTTTTAAGAAAGGTCTGGAAGGTTGTCAAAGATGGGGCCAGTCTCACCTTGGCCAGGGCAATGTTCCACAGGGTGGGTGCCATGACCGAAAAGACCCTTCTCTCAAATGAAACTGTGGGGTCCTTGGTGCTCTCTGAGCTTGGGCGTTTCCTTGCAGACATTTCACGACCCAACTAGGTAACGTTATCAATGCTAGTAAGGAGTGGGGTTTCTGGAGAGGAAGGGGAGTGGGAGGAGGACGATGATGACTGGGGTCCTTGGTGTTCTCTGAGCTTGTCTCTTTTTTTGCAGACATTTAATGACTCAACTAGATAACATCATCAGTACTAGTAAGGAGTGGGGTTGAGGAGGAGGAGGAGGAGGAGGAGGAGGAAGGAGAATAAGAGGAGAAGCAGACAAGTATTGTGGGGAACTTTGACGTTCTCTGAGCTTGGCTGTTTTCTTGTAGACTTCTCATGACCCAACTAGGTAAAACCATCAGTGCTAGTAAGGGGTGGGGTTTGCAGAGAAGAAGGGCAGGAGGAGGAGACGACAAGGATTGTGGTGGTCCTTGGTGCTCTCTGAGCTTGTTTCTTTACAGACTTCATCATCGGTGCTAGTAAGGAATGGGGTTGAGGAGGAGGAGAAAGGAGGGAGGAGGAAGGGGAATAAGAAGAGGAGCAGAACAAGGATTGTGGGGGTCCTTGGTGTTCTCTGAACTTGGCTGGCTTCCTGCAGACTTCTCATGACCCAACTAGGTAACAATATCAGTGCTAGTAAGGAGTGAGGTTTCTGAGGAAGAGGAGGAGATGATTGTGGGCGTCTTTGGTGCTCTGTGGGTTTGGTTTATTTCTTGCAGACGTTTCATTACGAAACCAAGTTACATTATCAGCATTGATGCTGTTATCTAGTTTGATAATGAAATGTCTGCAAGAAAACAACCAAACTCAGAGAGCACCAAGGATCCCACAGTCGTCGTCGTCGTCCTCGTCCTCCTCCTCCTCCTCCATCATCATCATCATCATTCCATAAACCCTCCTCCCTTCCAGTACTGATGATGTTACCTAGTTTGGTTAATGAAACATCTGCCAGAAAACAAGCAAGCTCAGAGAGCACCAAGGACCCCACAGTCCTCCTCTTCTCCTCCTTCTCCTTCTCCTCCTTCTTCTCCTTCTCCTTCTTCTTCTTCTTCTTCTTTCTCCTGCTCCTCCTCCTCCATCATTCCACAAACCCTCCTCCCTTCCAGCACTGATGATGCTACCTAGTTGGGTAATGAAACATCTGAAAGAAAACAAGCAAACTCAGAGAGCACCAAGGACCCCACAGTCCTCCCTCTCCCCCCTCCCCCTCTTCCTTTTCCTCCTCCTCTTCCTCCTCCTCCTCCTCTTCTTCTTTCTCCTCCTCAAACCCTTCTCCCTTCTAGCACTGATGATGTTACCTAGTTTGGATAACAAAACATCTATAAGAAAACAAGCAAGCTCAGAGAGCACCAAGGACCCCACAGTCCTCCTCTTCCTCTCCACAAACCCTACTCCCTTCTAGCACTGATGATGCTACCTAGTTGGGTAATGAAACATCTGAAAGAAACCAACCATGCTCAGAGAGCACCAGGGAGCCCACAGTTGAACCTTGAGCTACAAATGCCCTCTTCCATTGGTAGCTGAGATTCTTTGCAGATGGCACCCAAGGAATACCTCTAGCTCCAGACCTGATGGGATGGGCAATTATAATTGGGTGGAGGCAGTCCCCCAAAGAACAAGCAATGTTTATTTTATTTTATATATTTTATATTATATATATATATATATATATATATATATATATATATATATATATATATATATATATATGTGTGTGTGTGTGTGTGTGTGTGTGCCCTCCCCCGGGGGGCAACCAGACGACATTGTCTAGTCGACGGCACCCGGAGAAGGCCCATCCTGTGAGATCTTATATATATATATATATATATATATATAATATATATATATATTTAAAAAAATCTCTGAACAATTCTCTTTTTCAGTTCCTATATCCCCTTACGGAGAAAAAGTCATCGTCGGATAGCTGCCTCTTACTCATTTCAGAAGATAAATGTAAGTGCTTTTAGGTTGATTGCAAGTTCCTTATCAAGTTCTAGGTTTTTTTCCGTAAATAAAAGGCAATAGGACTGCAAGCACACGTACATATCAGAATTACATATTGGAAATGCTGTATGTATGTTGCGTCCCTTGTGTTTTCCACTGTTATTATTCCGAATAACATGGTTTATGAGGAGGAGGACATGGGATGAATTCTTCAAATAACTCTATTCTGCTGAATTAACCAAAATAAATATGCATACAATATAGAGCAGGGGTGTCAAATTCAATATCAGGCCCGCAATCATATTCTTTTTAGGATCTTTGGCCTGCCACACACACACACTCTCTCTCTTTCTTTACTATGCTGTTTCATTAGTGGGGAATTGGGAGGGGGAAATAGTAAGGAGTAGAATGTGTTGCTGTCAAAATAAAACATTCCTTTCTAGAACGTTTAATGTTGTTTAATAAATTTATATGCCGCCCAATCCCGAAGGACTCCGGGCGGCTTACATAAAAACAATTTAAAAATACTAAAAAAATTTAAAAATAGAAAGACAGGGAAGTTAAAAGACACAACATGCACTCAACCTTAGTGGGGCTGGACCTCATTCAAGAGGTCAACAGCCCCAGGCCTGCCGGAATAGCCAGGTCTTAATAGACTTACGGAAGGCCGAGAGAGTGGGGAGGGTCCAGATCTCAGGGGGTAGATCGTTCCATAGGGCCGGGGCAGCTACAGAGAAGGCCCTCCCCCGGGGGGCAACCAGACGACATTGTCTAGTCGACGGCACCCGGAGAAGGCCCATCCTGTGAGATCTTATCGGACGCTGCAAGGTATGTGGCAGAAGACGGTCTCGTAGATATCCAGGTCCTAAGCCATGTAGGGCTTTAAAGGTGAAGCCCGAGGTCATCCTTTGTCTTTGTACCTCTGCACCTGACCGGAACTAGATGGGTGGAAATGCCAGCGTGGTAGAGGAAGATTGGACCATGTGATGGACTTGTGGGTGTGGGGGGCAAGATCATGAACTTTCAACTGGGTGGAAAACCCAGGAAGCTTTCAGAAAACTGTGATATATGACTTGCGGCCATAAGAGCCAAGGTGGCGCAGTGGTTAAATGCAGCACTGCAGGCTACTGCTAGATCAGCAGGTCAGCGGTTCAAATCTCACCGGCTCAGGGTTGACTCAGCCTTCCATCCTTCCGAGGTGGGTAAAATGAGGACCCAGATTGTTGGGGGCAATATGCTGACTCTCTGTAAACCGCTTAGAGAGGCCTGAAAGGCCTATGAAGCGGTATATAAGTCTACTGCTATTGCTATTGCTATTGCTATTGCTATAATTGAGCTCAAATTTTTTGTTGCTAAGTGAGACATTTGTTAAGTCAGTCTTGTCCTATTTTACAATCTTTCTTGCCACAGCTGTTAAGTAAATCACTGTAGTTCTTAAGGGAATCCCGCTTCCCCTTTGACTCTCCCAAAATTATATTCTGGCATCAGCTAGAATAGGTCATCTACTGACATGCAAACAATGATAAGTGCAAAGCTTGCATCTGGAATTTGAGTTGATCTAATCCAGGGGTGTCAAACTCAAGGCGTGGGGGCTGGATCCAGCCCGCGGGACGCTTAGATCTGGCGCACGGGGCCACCCTGGAACCAGTAAAGGACTGGCCCGCAGTGCTTCTGCCAGGGAAAATGGAGCCACGTGTAGCTCTCCCGAGTTCCGTTTTCCCTGGCAAAGAGTTGCAGGAGATTGTCGCAGCCGAAAAGAGAGCTCGGGAGCTCATTTTCGCTGGCAGAGCACTCTCCCGACACGGGTGACGTCAAGCAGGCCATGCCCCCCCCCCAGCCCTCCGCAAGATCAAATACTATCCTGATGTGGCCCTCAATGAAATCGAGTTTGACACCTCGATCTAATCCAAGATTTTTGTCGCTACATGTTATTTTCCCTTTGCACAATGTGAAACCATCTACTGCGAACCCTGCATTGGTGACAGGAAGGGCATCCGGCCAATAAACGCTCAGTTCCATTCAGTTGCCCTGACTCCGTCCTGATGCAAGGGATTATTAAAAGACAAAAAAATGTTATTTGCCCTGTCAGGCAAAACCCTTTGAACCCCGAGAGCAGAAATGAATAAATACATATGTACAGATTTTTTAAATAATGTTTTATATACCTGATACCTGTTCCTTTACTTCTGTCATCTAAGCTTGTATTTATGTTTCTTAAGATGCCGAAAAATTGGACATCAAAACTGTCCGAGAAGGAGACAGAGTGGTATGTTTTAATTATCTTCCTTTTGGGCTATTATTATTATTATTTTTTGTGGTTGAAATGAGATTGGGCAGAGTGAAAAAAATATCCAAGTTTTGTTTTAAATGTAGTTTCTTTCATCGTGTAAAAAATAATTACCTAGGCAGAAATATCAGCTGGTTTTTGATGAATTAGGATAAGGTATAAGATAAAACTCCTTCCCATCGGAATACAAGTTGCCAGTTGAGAGTTTACCGTAAATCATACAGATTAAATCTAATCCCTGATTTACCACCACAATTGAGCCCAAACTTTATGTTGTTAAGTGAGACATTCAGGTACAAATCTTTTTATTTCCATTTCATTCTATACAATCACATGTTTACTGTGCAACCGAGGCATATAACATTGAGTAATAAACACAGCCCTCGCTTTTATAGAGAATGCCCCCTACAATACAAACCCAATATACCGCCTTAGCCCACCATACACCCTCTTTCATCCCCCTCCAACTTTCATTCTTCCTTCTCTCATACCCCTCTACACCTACTTCCACTCCCCCTCTATCTAACCCTAACCCTATCACTCCCTCTCTTAATCCATTCCCTCCCTTCCTTCTCCTCCTCCTCTCTCTCACTCTCTCTACTCTCCTTCTTCTTTCATTCAGCTCCTCCCTTCGGTATCTCTTACTTTCCGATATATTCAGTTTGTTCTGTTTTGACACTAACATTAATAAAAACCACAGTATACAAGTGCAATCATGCTTTAAAATTTAACACATATTATATTTCCCCCCCTCCCCCCTCCCCCTAGATCCCCGCCTCCCTTCCCTCCCCCCGACTTCCCAGAGCCCATACATGGTATAACTTTTGACAATCACAGTCTAAAATATCTCTACATTGAACTCAGCTTCTTGCTGTTACCCAAATTTTTAACAATTTACGTTATTACTAATTTTAAGCATAAGCTATCTGGAATTTCCTAGTCCCGTATTTGCTTTGTATATAATCAATCCATTTTTTCCAGTCTCGTTTATACTTCTCATTTGAATGTTCTTTAAGATATGCTGAAATTTTCGCCATTTCGGCTAAGTTTGTAACCTTTAAAGTCCATTCTTGAATTGTAGGCAGGTCTTTCTTTTTCCAGTATTGCGCCACCAAAAGTCTTGCTGCCGTTATTAAGTACAGAACCAAATTAATCTCTACTGCTACGAAGTCAGTACATATACCTAGTAAAAACAGTTTGGGAGTGAATTTTATCCTTTTTTTGAAGATATTTTGCAGGATCCACCAAATTTTTATCCAAAATGCCTTAACATTACGACATGTCCACCATATATGAAAATATGTAGCATCGAAAGAACCACATCTCCAACATTTAGGCTGAACATTTGAATACATAGAAGCAAGCTTTTTGGGATCTAAGTGCCATCTATAAAACATCTTATAAAAATTTTCTCTCAAATTTTGTGCTTGTGTAAATTTTACATTTCTTACCCATATTTTTTCCCATGTGTCCAACATTATAGGTTCTTCAATATTCTGAGCCCATTTTATCATACAATCTTTAACCATTTCGGTTTCTGAGTCCATCTGTACTAATACATTATATATCCTCTTTATGTGCATTAAACTTTGATCTCTTATTTGTTTAAACAAGTTATCCTCAGCTATTACAAAACCTATTTTTTGGTCTATTTTCCACCTGGCCTGTAATTGGCCATACTGAAACCACGTTTGAACTACCTTCTCTTTTTTAAGTACCTCTAAGGATTTTAATTGCAGCACCCCTCTTTCTGTATTAAGAAGTTGTCTATAAGTGGTTCTATCGTGTTTTTGTTCTATATTCATATTTTCAATTGCATGTCTAGGAATTGCCCACATGGGCAATTTGTCATTTAGTTTATGTTGATATTTTTTCCAAACCCGCAATAAGGCATTTCTTAAAATATGATTTTTGAAATTCTTATCCAGTTTTTTGTTGAATAACAAGTAAGCATGCCAACCATATACCAAATCATGTCCCTCAATATTCAATATTCTGTCATTGGTTAAATGGATCCAATCACTAATTGCAGATAAAGCCACTGCATCATAATATAATTTTAAATTTGGTAATTTCAATCCTCCTCTTTCACGTACATCTTGCATTATTTTCATCTTAACCCTCGGCTTCTTTCCTGCCCATACAAATTTGTTGATACCCTTCTGCCATTCTAAAAGGTTCGCATCTCTTTTAAGTATTGGTAACATTTGAAACAAAAATAAAAATTTTGGTAAAATATTCATTTTCACTGCCGCTATCCTTCCCAACAAAGATAAATGCAGTTTCTCCCACCTTTTCATCTCCATTTGTATACTATGCCAGAGTGGTTCATAATTATGCTTATATAATTTCCCATTTGAAGTTAAAATATTAACTCCAAGATATTTGACTTTTTTAACAACCTCACATCCTAACATCACTCCCAATTCTTCCTTCTGTTTGGTATTCATATTCATTGCTAATATTTTGGTTTTTCCTAAATTAATTTTAAATCCAGAGACTTGACCATATTGATTAATCGTATTCATTAAAACCTTACTGGATTCCTGCGGTTGTTTCAATATTATAACCAAGTCGTCCGCAAAAGCGCGGACTCTGTATTCTTGCTGTCTGATCTTGATCCCTTTTAAAGCATCCAAAGCCCGTATCTTATTCAGCAATACTTCCAAAGTTATAATAAACAATAGTGGGGACAAAGGACAACCCTGTCTTGTACCTTTTTCTATTTGAAAGGAATCTGTTAAACTTCCATTAACTATAATTTGGGCTTTTTGCTGCTGATATATTGCACCAATTGACCTTAAAAAGCCATCTCCTATCTGCATTTTTTGCAGTATCTTCAACAAGAATTGCCAATTGACTCGATCAAAGGCTTTCTCAGCGTCCAAAAATATGAATGCGGCAGGGATTTGATTATTCTTTCCCAAGTATTCTAATGCATTAATAATTAACCTAACATTGCTCTTCATCTGTCTACCCTGTATAAAACCTGTTTGGTCAGTATGTATCAGTTGTTGGATAACCACCATTAACCTATTTGCTAATATTTTGGTAAAATTTTTATAATCTACATTAAGTAGTGAAATAGGTCTATAATTTTTCGGCTGAGTAAGATCTTGGTCTTCTTTGGGTATCAACGATATAAACGCTGTCTTCCATGAGGGGGGCACTTTACCTTCCGATTGAATTTTATTAAATAATTCTCTAAGAGGTTCTACCATTTCTAACTGTAAGTTTTTATAATAAACGGCTGTTAAGCCATCTGTACCTGGTGCTTTCCCTAGCTTTAATTGTTTGATTACCTGCAGGATTTCCCCAGAGGTTATTGGTTGGTTCAACCTATACCTATGTTCTTCGCTAACTAGGGGGATTTTCTCTTTATCTAAGTATTTATTTATATCTAAGTCCCTAATTTTGTCCCCTTTATACAACTCTGTAAAAAATTCTCGAAATCCCTTTTGGATCTCTTCCTGCTGAAACACTTCCTTCCCTCTGTAACACAATTTGGATACATTTTGAATTTTCCTTTTTTTCCTGATCTGATAAGCCAACCATCTACCGGGTTTATTTGCATTACAGAAAGTATTATGTTTAGCATATAATAAACTGGTGGCTACCTGGTCAGAAATCAGCATATCAAATTGAGATTTTAATATGGAAATTGCTTCTTTAGTCTTTGTATCACCTGGGTTCAATATTAATTCCTGCTCTTTCCCTTTAATTTCCTCTTCCAATTCTTTACGTTTTTGCCCTTGTTTATGTCTATGTATTTTATTTATATTTATCAATACTCCTCTCATATAGGCTTTGCTTGCATCCCATACATATTCCATAGGTGTACCCTTATTCATGTTAAAAACAAAGTATTCAGATAACAATTTTTTACAATCATTAACATACTTTTCATATCTGAATAAATTTTCATTCAGCCTCCAGGACCTTGTAGCCTGAACTACCCTTCCCAGCTCCATCCAAACTGGGTTATGATCCGAAAGGGCTCTGGCCGTAATCTTTGTCTTCTTCACCCTAGAAAGTAAATCATTAGTAATTAATATAAAGTCGATCCTTGAAAAAGATTGATGTCTGTCGGAGAAGAAGGTAAAGTCATATTCTTCTGCATGCCTTTCACGCCAAACGTCTCGCAGTTCGAAGTCGTCTATCATGTCAAAAAAGGATTTGGGTAGTTTGGCTCGGAATTTAGTATTCGGGCGAGATGTCTTCTTATCTCTTTTGGTGTCAATCACGCCATTCCAATCACCCAGTAGTATGCACGACTTAAAGTCCCACTGTACTAATTTAGCATGGAGATTTCTATAAAATCCATCTTGTTGTTGATTAGGAGCATAGATTCCCAAAAGCAGTGTCTTTTTCCCTTCTAAGATTAAATCTAATGCGATATATCTTCCAAAGGGATCTGCTTCGATTAACTCAGCTTTAATGTCTTTCCTTAAGTATACTACTATACCATTTTTTTTTTCCGTAGCAGAGGTCACAAAGTGTTGACCAAGTTTGGGATTGGACAGATATTTTTGATCGGTTATTTTGATATGAGTTTCCTGCAAACAAATTATATCATTCTTAGATTGTTTAAGATAATGAAATATTTTCTTTCTCTTCTGTGGAGAGTTCAGTCCATTAACATTCCATGTCAGAATCTTAGTTGTCATTTTTGGTTGCCTGAAGCTTTTTTAGAGCCTCCCGCATGGCCTGTCTCACCTTGGGTCTAGCTCCTCCCACAGCTTCTGAGCTTGTTGCTGTAGCTCCTTGGTCAATGGCCGAAAATTGTAAAGATTGTTGCGTTATGGCTTGTTTTTCTGTTTGTCTGGTGGTCATATGGTTAGATCTTTGTTCCTTAACCCCTTGCCCTTCTGGGAGGGGGAGATGATACGTTTTGTCTGGTGATTGTGTAGTTTGCTGTTTCTCTTGTCCTGCTTGTGGTTTTTCTCCATATCCCGATGGTTCAGGGTGCCCCACTTTCAAAATCTTATGATAGAAATCTCGAGCTTTCCATACAGAGTTGAGACGATATCTTTGCTTATCAAATGTAACTATGATGCCAAACGGGGCATCCCATCTGTACTGTATCTGGCGCTTTCTGAGCTCTTCCACCAAAAAAGCATAATCTCTTCTGGCTCTTAGCATTTGAGGTGGTATCTCTTTCAAAACCATCAAATCCTGTCCGCCAATTTGAAGCTTGGTGTTGTAGGACTCTTGTAATATCTTATTTCTGGATTCTCTTGTAACAAAATATATTACCACGTCTCGGGGGAGTTGCTTTTGTTTTGCCGCCCAGGAGTTGACGCGAAAAATTTTATCAATCTGCCAATCAAGATTGGATCCCGGTCTTCCCACCAGACAGTCAAAGGCCTCAGAAAACATCTGCTTTAAGTTCTCCTGTCTCTCTTCATGCAGCCCCCTAACTCTTAATGCAAGTTCCATCTGGTTATACTGTATCATAATCATTTGTTTTTCAGCATTTTCAACTTTTCGTTCCACCTCTTCGGTTTTAGATGTCAAATTAATTTTGGCTTCATTGAGAGTTTCTAAGTTCTCTTCCATTCCAGAAATATATTCTGTAAGTACGTTTACGATTCCCAACATATCATCATTTATTTTGGTAATCTTGGTATCAAATTTATCATATGAGACTTTTATCTCATTGCTTATCTCTTTCCTTATTTCTTCTCTGAACTCTCTAAGAGCTTCCAAATTCTGTTCCCTTGATTCTCTAAACATTTCCAACAAAAATTCTTTTGTTACAACATCTCCACTAGGGGGCATAGAAGGTGGGGGCTGTGACTTTGTGCCAGGTATGGGAGAAGCAGATTTAGGAGGTAATTTCGCAGGATTCGACTTTGAAGCCATAATATCTTTGCTTCAAGCACTTAACAAATCACTATGCCAAGAAGAGAAAAAAAAATTCTCCCTTTTTTGCCAAGAATTTTACGGAGGATTTCAAAGAGCTGGCATTACGCCAAAACAGTTCAACAAAACAAAACAAAAAACAGAGAAAAGCCCTGTTCGGAATGTCTCTGGGTCAACAAAGGGCCTTTGAAAACTTTTAATTAGATAAGGAAGTCTCTTCAAAGGGAATAATTAGAAAAGCTGATTAGAAAAGCTGCTGGAATGTATCATCATTGCAAATACAAAGGCTGGAGAATCGCCATCTTTAAAAAAAAAAAAATTGACACTGAAGCTTGAGTTAAGTGAGACATTGATGAAGTGAGTTCTGCCCCATTTTGCGACCTTTCTTGCCTCCGTTTCTAAGTGGATCACTGCAGTTGATAAGTTAGTAACCGGTTGCTGAGTGAATCTGCTTCCCGGTTGCTTATGAAAAGGTTGCAAAAGGGGATCGCATGATTTTGGGAATAGAATTTGCTCCTTGAGCAGAGGGCTGGGCTAGAAGACCTCCCAAGGTCCCTTCCAACCCAATTTATTCTCTGTTCTAGTACATGACATTGTACTATTTCTCTCCTGTAAATCCATTTCCTTCCCTTTCAGACGATTGAAAATTCGAACCGGCTTTTGAAAGAAAGAATTGTTGATGATCTCATTTGGTCCCAGTGGGATATGGTGGAACAAAGACTATTCTACATTGTCACAAAGGTCAAAAACAAGAAGAATTTGGTCCTCTTGGTCATATATTCCTCATGCCGTGGGTTATTTAACTGTAGCCGTTTGACGCACCTCTTCAAATGATACGGAGCTAAAGGCAATTGAAGTCATGCTTAGAAGAATTTGCAGGAGAAATAATCTTGCTCCTGTTCTCACCTAGGCTTCCCCAGCAGCACGAAGCTGAGTCCTTGTCCCAATAAACCCCTTTTATTTAGTTTACAGTGAATTCCTCTCCAGCAAAGTTTTTCCTCTCCCACAGTCTTTCAAGATGGTTCACAATTACCGACCTTTATCAGGCTTAGAGAGTGGCCAGGCCGATATCTTTCAGACGCCGCAATACTTGGCTTGAATGCAGGAACGAACTAATGGTCTCCTGCAAACTCCACTCCCCTTTCGCTCCTCTTTTATTCCCTATGGGAGGGGCCATTCACCATCCACCTGTGGCCTTACTCCTAAGTCGACCCTTGTTCCTTAGCTGTTCCCTTCCTCTGGCCACTCTGCGCATGCGCACACTGGGAACAGGCTCCAGCTGTTCATCTGCCTCACCGCTGTCCGAAGGCAGCTGATGACTGTTGGACGGCCCCCTCTCTGCCTCCGACACAGAGCCCTCCTCAGAGCCTTCCCCAGACTCCAGGACTGGCCCATCTTCCTCCCCAACCTCCTCACTGTTCGAATCCGCTGCCAGCTCTGCTGGCGGGCCACAACAACTCCGTCTTCTCTCTCTGGTTACAAGGAAAGATCTTCTAAACATAACTGAAACTCTGAGGCAAATTTATAGAATTGGTTGCAGAACTGAAATATAAGAAAACGTTGGCCAGTTTGGTCCAGTGGTGGAAGCACCTGGCTAGAAATCAGGAGACTGGGAGTTCTAGTCCCACCTTAGGCATGAAAGTTAGTTGCTTGGCTGATTTGGGGGCCCCCTCAGCTCAATTCACCTCACAGGTTTGTTGTTATGAGGAAGAGGAGGAAGGAATATTAGGTACATTTGTCGCCTTGAGTTATTTATACCATAACAATAATGAAGGTGGGATAAATAATCTTATTTATGATGGTAAAGAATAAGCGAGGTGGCCTTGATAGAAATATGCACGAACTGTTACCTAAGCAAATGGGTGAGAAGTCTTAGGAGACAAGATAATATTTGGAAGTGGTTCAGTCAAATATCTTCCTGATTCACTGGTTTTCCTGTGAAATTCATTTCTGGTCCAGTCTATCAGGATAATGTTAACCTCCACAGATAGAACTTCGGTCTCTGTTTACATTTCTTTTCATTGTAGGAAGAAGAAAGGGACACATTACATTGCATCCAATTTTATCCCGACAAAGACGCTAAACTAATAGTAAGTTCTCCTGCGGACTTTGTAAAGTGAAAATGCCGCTAAATTGAATGTGGAGGGGGGATTTTTTTTTGGGTGGGGAAGGTTGGAGCTAAATGTGGGCATGATGAATGCAAAGGACAACATCCATTTTGAAATCTGAAACATGAGTCCCATAGAAGCAACTTTACACAGAATTTAAATAAGCCACACTTGATTGCACCCAGACATCATTTTAAAGCCTCCCGTTTTCAGCCTTTGAACTCTCCATTTGAGATCCCTTCAAGGCTGCGGGCAGTGGTGGGATTCAGCCGGTTCGCACCTATCCGGGAGAACCGGTGGTTAACTTTTTGAGCAGTTTGGAGAATCGGTTGTTGGAAGAAATCTCCTTTTGTTTTTTCCCCACTTCGCAGGGCTAATCCCGTAAGGAAGGCAGGAAGGAAACATTCTGATGTTGTTTCTAGCCTAATCTTTGTTGCCCTGTTTACAGAAACTGCCTCTCCGGTTAACCCTTACTACATTGTAACAGCTAAGCGCCCATCGACCTGAGTGATGTTGAGTTTTGCCACGCCCACCCGGTCACATGACCACCGAGCCCCACATACCTAGGTGGTCATTAGTTACATTATTTCAATCCCACCACTGGCTGCGGGGATCGCTAGAGCACATCGCTGCCGATCGCTGCCTCCGCGCATCGCTTTTTCGGCCTCCGCATGCCCCGTTTTTGGCCTCCGCACGTCGCGTTTTTGGGAGGTGATCGTCAGCGATGCGCTTTAGTGATCACCGCTGCCTTGAATGGGTCTCAAACGCAGCGTTTGGAGGCTGAAAACGTGAGGCGTGGAGGCCAAAATGGCGACCCGGAACAGCTGCTGCCTTGTCTGACGAGTTCCGTACTTCACCTGCTTTACTCACTGGAGCTCCCTGTCGCAATCAGCTGTGTTTTTGAAGCTGCGTATCAGCCCCAATGAGCCTGCGCATGCTCACAACCAGCCAGCGAACTAATGTGGGGAAGGTGAGCAGGCTGTTTGCTAAGGACGCTAGCCAGCTGAATACCGATGGATGCTGGTAGGCAGAGGCAGAATTTTTGTTTTCTTATTTTCCTCCCCCAAAACTAAGGTGCGTCTTATTCTCCAGAGCGTCTTATATTCCAAAAAATACGGTATGTTTGAAATACTGTTGCTTTCTGATCCTCTCTACCGGGATAACCCAAAGCTGCCTTTTGATTTTTAAACAGCTTGAAGCACCTTTGGAGATCTCCATGGCTGACATAAGATTAAGGTGAGTTTCAGAAATACACTGTGTTGCCAAAAGTATTCGCTCACCCACCCAAATAATCAGAATCAGGTGTTCCGATCACTTCCACGGCCACAGGTGTATAAAATCAGGTACCTAGGCATGCAGACTGTTTTGACAAACATTGGTGAAAGGATGGGTCGTTCTTGGGAGCTCAGTGAATCCCAGCGTGGAACTGTGATAGGATGCCACCTGTGCAACAAATCCAGTCGTGACATTTCCTCGCTCCTAAATATTCCACAGTCGACTGTCAGCTGTATTATGAGAACGTGGAAGTGTTTGGGAACGACAGCAACTCAGCCACGAAGTGGTAGGCCACGTAAACCCGTCCAACATCAGTGTGCGACCTCACAAATGCGCTTCTGGAAGAATGGTCAAAAATCCCCATAAACACACTCCTGAACCTTGTGGACAGCCTTCCCCGAAGAGTTGAAGCTGTTATAGCTTCAAAGGGTGGACCAACGTCATATTGAACCCTATGGATTAGGAATGGGAGGTCACTTACAGTAAGTTCATATGCGAGTAAAGGCGGGTGAGCGAATACTTTTGGCAATATAGTGTATATGTGTTTGTGTGTGTGTATCTATGTATATGTATTTATATGTTTATATTATATATATGTATGTATGCATGTATGTATTTTTGTATATATACAACGTGTGTGTGCTTCTGTGAATGGAATAAAGTGAATCCAATTTTTAAAAAAATTGAAAAAGCATATTAAAATTTATTTTAAAAACCCCACAACCCTCTAAAAGAAACTAGGAAGAAGGAAAACTAAACTTAACACGGCCCACATTCACAAATACAAATGATAAAAATTCTGCATAAGCATTTAAATCGCTAATAGCTGTATCAGTATAATCCTGCCTAGCTAATCCACTTCAATAAATAGCGTGCATGTTGCTCATTAATCTCATTTCTGTAAATCACGGAGTCGCTGGGACTATGGGTTTATCCTTCCAAAAACAGTTAGTTGAACTGAATTGAATAAATAAATCTTTACGATGACAAGTGTGCTTCGTTGGAGAATCCGGTTGATTCCTTTCACGTGGATTATGGACTTCCGTAATGTAGCTCTTGGAGATAAAGATGTAGTATCTCCTGTTTTCTCTTCCTAGATCTGTGAACTTGAATTACAGCTATTACCAAGACCAAGAAACGATACCCAAACCTTTGGATCTACACATATTTACCAGTGACACAGGTCTGTATACAAGAGAGGCAAAGCTAGTTTTTGGAATACAAGCATTGGGAAACTTTGAGTTATAAATTTGCAGAATCTCTCTTTTGGTTCTTGCTATACTGCAGACCGAACCTGTCTTCCAGAGGTATTTCCTCTTCTAAATGTATATCCTAGGTCAGGGATGCCAAACTCATGGCCCGCGAGGTGCTTAGATCTGGCCCATGGGGCTGCCCTGGAAGCAGCAAAGGACCGGCTCGCGGCATCTCTGCCAGCGGAAACGGAGCTCAGGAGGGCCGTGCGTGGCCTTCCTGAGCTCCGTTTTCCCTGGCAGAAGGCTGCAGGAGGCCAGCGCTGCCGAAAACAGAGCTGGCGAGGGCTGCGGGTGGTCCTCCCCCAGCTCCGTTTTCTCTGGCAAAGGATTGCAGGAGGCCAGCCCAGCCGAAAACGGAACTCGGAAGGGCTGCGTGTGGTCCTCCCCGAGCTCCATTTTTGTTGGCAGAGGGTTGCAGGAGGCTGTCGCAGGTGAAAACAGAGCTCAAGAGCCTGTTTTCACTTACGGAGTGCTCGGGACACCACAGGCGCCCCCAACATGAGTGACGTCGAGCTGGCCATTCACCCCTAGGTGCACACACACCGCCCTCCGAGGTCAAACACAACCCTGATGCAGCCCTCAATGAAACTGAGTTTGACACCCTGTCCTAGACCAGTGGTTCCCAACGCCCAAGTCCATGGACTGTCACGGCATGCCAGAAACCGGGTGTCAACTTTCTGTAAGCCTCCCGGAGTCCTCCGGGATTGGGCGGCCTATAAATCCATTCAATACAATACAATACAATACAACTCATAAAGCATTTGCATGTCTGTAATCAAGTTGCCATTGTTAGGAAACAGGGGGAGGGGGAAAATCCAACATTAGAAATTACATTTGGTCCGGACATTTCCCCCCTATAAATAAATACCTGGACAATGCCGGGTTATCAGTTAGTAAAACATATATTTAAAAAAAAAAAAACAGAAATTCTGAGTTCAATTTTGGTCGTACGCTGAGGATTACCTGTATATATGTTTTCTTTCTAGGAAGTTTATGTTTGTGTTACAGTTTGGCTGATACGAATTCCAAAGAAGTGTCTTATTCCGTGGCTTTTCTACATAAAGGTAAGTTTATGCTGCCTCTTACAAAATTATCCAGGTCTTATACTGATTATTGATTAATGAAGAGGCAGCTTGATCTAACGGTTAAGGCACCCGGCTAGAAAGCAGCAGGCCATGAGTTCAAGTCCTGCCTTAGCCATGAAAGCCAGTTGGGCCAGTCTTTCATTCTCACCTCAACCCACCTAACAGGATTGTTGTTGTGGGGAAAATAGGGGGAGGAAGTTGTGTTGGATACGTTTGCCCCCTTGAGTTGTTTGTAAAAAATAATAAAGACAGGTTAGTAAAGATAAAGGTTCCCTTCGCTAGTCGCTCCCGACTCTAGGGGGCAGTGCTCATCTCCCTTTCAAAGCTGAAAACATCTCTGTGGTCATGTGGCCGGCATGACTAAACACCGAAGGCGCATGGAACACTGTTCCCTTCCCACCAAAGGTGGTTCTTTTTTTTTCTACTTGCATTTTTTACGCGCTTTCGAATTGCTAGGTTGGCAGAAGCTGGGACAAATAACGGGAGCTCATACGTTAACCTTTACCTTTACTTCATACATAATACTATTTCCCCAAATTCTACTTTCTACTTCTTGTTTCTATCACTTCATAAATTATTTGAATTTCTATTCTACTCTCTATTTAAAAACGCGCCATCAGGACATCAGGCCAGAGGTAGGTTGCTCCTGGTTCGGCCCAAATCGGGCGAACCGGTAGTGGTGGCGGTGGCGGGAGGCTCCGCCCACTGATCCAGATGCTTCTACACATGCGCGATTTGCCGCCGACCTCCGCACCAGGCCTACTTGTGAAGTGCTTTCTCTATCCTTCTTTTTTTATTTAATGTAGTCTCCCTAGATCTTTCTGTGCAGAATAACAACAACTACTACTTAATGGTTAAATTTTAAGTTGATGCTGCGGTTTGTAAAATTGAGATGGAAACCTAGCCTAGATCACTTGTTTATGCTCCCCTTTTAATTCCTACCACTTTCAGAATCATATTACCTGCACTCTTTCTTTTCTTTTTAAAATACTTTATTGTTAAAAATAAAAGTTGGACATGGTGCAATCATCATGTCGTTATCTCTGCCATATAAAAATTAAGGCATAACATAAATATTTTATGCATTCCACATACATTATTGTTCTGACTCCCTTCTGTACGGTGAGTCACGCCGACATAAGATTACTGCTAGACAATTTATTCACAGTAAATTAACATACCGACAAGACTTTGGCAGGAACCCAGACTTCCACAGATAAGAAATACACCCAAGAGCTTCTCCAGCTTTAGTATAATAGTTGTGTCCTCCAAAAAACCTCCTCCCAAAGTGTCTTCTTATATACTCTCTTGGAAGGAGCCTAATCACAATCACCTGGGCCCGATTATCTTCTTTGTCTCCGTAATTGCTGCTGGCGCTTATCCGTCCGTCTCTGCCTGGCGTCAGGGACAAACTCCCTTTGATCTTCACCACTGCTCCAGTGCCTGACGTCAGGGACAAACTCCCTTTGGCTTTCACCGCTGCTCCATGCCTCAGGTGCCTCCTGGTGGCCAACCAGCCTCTCTGGTCCCTGCTCGGAGTCGGAACCCTGTCCAGGGTCCTCCACATCCTCCAGAGCCGACTCATAGGGCCCCTTGCTGTCGGAGTCTGGTGGCAGCTCCAACGGCTCCTGCTGGGCCACAACACATTACTAACTATATACATATACTTAACCCCTTATAAATATTATACTTTCATAATATAATACATATATTACATCTTCTTTCAATCTATACATCCTTGTTCTTTCCGTTCCAACTTCTATTCCTCAAATCCAACGAAGGGTAAAATCTATTCCAAATCTGATAGTATTCGGTCTCTCCTTTGTTTTTTAGTCCCAGCGTTAATCTATCACATTCTGCAGAGTCTAATATTATCTTTATTGTTTCCCTTTCCAGAGGTATGTTCTCACATAAAACTATTCTCGCTGCTGTTATGATATATAATGTTAAATATGTTAGCCCTTCACTTTGACCTTCTTTTACAATTCCTAATAAGAATATTTCTGGTTTAAATTCCAATTTCTATCCGGTCGTTTCTTCCAACCACATTTGAGTCCCTTGCCAATAGGTTTTTTTTTTGTCTCTCTACATATCCACCACATGTGGTAGTAGGTGCCCGGTGTTTGGTTACATTTCCAGCAATTAGGTGATAAATTTTCGTACATTTTGGCTAGCCTAGCTGGTTACCTTCGCCTTTTTCTCTTTTCAGGTTATAGTAAAACATATATCGTCACTTTGGAAGAGAGGAATTCTCCACAAATAAAGGAGCTGGTTTTTTTGGATCTTGGTAAATTAATAATTTTGTCCCCCCCACTTCCCCTTTTCCGCTTCTCTGATTGAGACACACTTAACAATCTAGGGAACTTGGGAGTTCTTTCCATTGAAAAGTTAGAACATACGTGTTTTGTTTTGTCTCTGTGCTCTGCCGTGATCTCTTCCCGATCCCCATAAATCTGGTTTGCCAAATAAGGAATTGTTTCTAACTTGGCTTCATTCTGCTTGGCAGAACAAAGCGTTTTAATAGCCTGTAGTCAGTCATAAGACTTGGCATTTTTCGTGAGGGGGAAACATTTAAATTCTTTCAGCTGCTTCGCTTCCTGCGAAACACCCCCACAACATTGGAATTGCTTAAAACAAAAAAGGGGGGGAGCTAAATTGGGGGTTGCCTGCTTAACGAAATATAATTGCAGGTAGTTCTCAACTTACGACTACAATTGAGCCCCCATTTTTTTGTTGCTAAGCGAGACAGTGGCTAAGTTGAGTTTTGCCCCGTTTTACGACCTTTCTTGCCACCGGAGTGAAGTGAGTCCCTGCGGTTGTTAAGTCAGGAACGTGGTTGTTAAGCAAAGCTGGCTTCCCCGTTGATTTTGCTTGTCAGACGGTCTCAAAAGGGGATTGCGTGGCCTCGGGACACGCAACCGTCACAAATATGAGTCAGTTGCCAAGAGTCTGAATTTTGATCACCTGATCGTGGAAATCCTGTGATGGTCGTAAGTATGAAAAAAGGGAGTCACAGTTCACTTTTTTCAGTGCTGTTCTTACTTCAGACGGTCACTCAATGAACTGTCGTAAGTCGAGGACTACCTGTATTCTAGATTTAATGATATAATAATATCGCAGTCTTGAATAATGCACCTAGTGAGCACATTTCACTACTGTCTTGTTTTATTTTGATTTATTATGTTAAAAAAAAAAACCCATTCATCCCAAAACAGGCTCTTACGTGGCTGTGTATTTACCTGGACAATTCCTGCATCTTCTGGACACCCAACATCCTTCCTTAATCTGCCACAGTTTCTTTTTATCAGGTATTTTTATTTTTTTAAAAAAAAGAATTGTTTCTAGGAGAAAGGAATGCCTGGATTTAAAATCTAGAACAGGGGTGTCAAACTCAAGGCCCGGGGATCGGATCCGGCCAGTGGTGGGATTCAAATAATTTAACAACTGGTTCTCTGCCCTAATGACCAGCTGGGTAGGCGTGGCTTGGTGGTCATGTGACCGTGTGGGCGTGGCCAACTCAACGTCACTCAGGTCGATGGGCGCTTCGCCTTAGCGGTTACAATGGCAATAAGGGTTAACCGGAGAGGCAGTTTCTGTAAGCGGGGCAATAAAGATTAGGCTAGAAACAACACCAGAATGTTTCCTTCCTGCCTTCCTTACAGGATTAGCCCTGTAAAGTGGGGAAAAACAAAAGGAGATTTCTTCCAACAACCGGTTCTCCGAACTGCTTAGAAAGTTAACAACCGGGTCTCCCAAATAGGTGTGAACTGGCTGAATCCCATCACTGGATCCGGCCCACGAAGTGCATAGATCTGGCCTCCAGGCCCACCCAAGAAACAGCCAAGGACCAGCTGGTGATTCCTCTGCCAGAGAAAGGGAAGCTAGGGAGGGCCGTATGCGCCCCATCAAGCTCCATTTTCACTGGCAGGGAGCTGCGGGAGGTTGTTGCAGCCGAAAACAGAGCCCAGGCGGGCCACATATGGTATCCCCAAACTCTGTTTTTGCTGGACGGGGGCTGCAGGAGGCCATTGCAGCCAAGGAGCGCAGGCGGGCCATGCTTGATATCCCCAAGCTCTGTTTTTGCTGCCAAGGGGCTGCAGGAGGCTGTTGTGGCTGAAAACAGAGCAATAGCAATAGCAGTTAGACTTATATACCGCTTCATAGGGCTTTCAGCCCTCTCTAAGCGGTTTACAGAGTCAGCATATTGCCCCCAACAACAATCCGGGTCCTCATTTTACCCACCTCGGAAGGATGGAAGGCTGAGTCAACCTTGAGCCGGTGAGATTTGAACAGCCGAACTGCAGAACTGCAGTCAGCTGAAGTAGCCTGCAGTGCTGCATTTAACCACTGCGCCACCTCAGAGCCCAGGAGGGCCGTTGTGGCCGAAAACGGAGCCTTGATAAGTGACATTGCGCTAGCCACGTCCCCCCCTGGCCACACACTGAGGTCAAACACAACCCTGATGCAGCCCTCAATGAAATCAAGTTTTGACACCTCTGACCATAGAACATAGAATAGATAGTTGGAGATTTTGGATATTTCAGCGTGTGGCCACTGTGCCCTTTGTAACAGTCCTTCTGCTCGATTATTTTTTTCTCTTCAGGTGAAGAAGCAAAGATTAACCCACTAAACGCTGACACCGTCTTTTCCCCAGCCAAATCGAGCATCTTGGATCGCCGCACCGGGAAAATATTTACCGTGGAAATGAGCCCGGAGGCATTGCTACAATTTTTGTGGAAGAGCAAGTCGGATAACGACCAGTTAGCAGCCTTGCACTGTCTCCTACTACATGTCGGAAGCACGGAGGAGTTAGAAGACCAGGTGGGGTGAGGGCGTGTATCGCTTCTCCAGTCTGTCCGACGGAAATTGTCGTCTGCTTATCGTTGGGTATAAAATAGAAAATACGTTGGACCCACTGTTGCTTTTTTAAATCAAGTCAGTTGCCAGTTACCACATATTACAATATATCTCAGTTAATTTGGGGCATCAGAAGGTGAGCATGTTTTGATATAACCACAGATACAATTCATTTTTGTACGTTAAATGAATTTTTTTTAGTTTTTCATTTGATTATGAGTAGTAGGCGACTTAGCCCTTGTTACACTAAGACAGCCGTTCACAGGGAATTCAACCCCCTTTTACAAGGTGTGATGATGGCTTTCAGGTGATACCAGATTTAGATTAGATTAGATTTGTTTTATTTATATGCCGCCCTATTCCCAGGGGGACTCAGGGCGGCGAACAACTCGGGGGGGAAAGGGAACACAAAAGTGCAATACAAACGTTTAAAATAGCCAACAGCCACACAGCCACCCAGGTTGAGAGGGGAAGGGAACTCATCAACCCCAGGCCTGCCGACACAGCCAGGTTTTAACTGGAGAGAGGTGAGGGTCCGAATCTCTGCGGGGAGTTCGTTCCAAAGGGCCGGAGCTGCCACAGAGAAGGCCCTCCCCCGGGTAGTAGCCAGATGGCATTGGCTGGTAGACGGAACCCGGAGGAGGCCCACCCTGTGTGATCTAATGGGTCTTTGGGAGGTAATTGGCAGCAGGCGGTCTCTCAAGTACCCAGGTCCAATACCATGAAGATTTGGTTTTCTCTTTTTAACAGATCATCCAGTGGCTTTCCGAGAACGCATCAAGTTGTTTTGCATTTGACCCTATACAAGAAGTAATCATTGGTAAGTGCTTTTATGCCTGGGGCCTTCCTACAAGGGTGCAGCCATTAAGAGTATTCATCATTCCGATGCAGAGTTGGACAGTAAGGGAAGTTGGGGAGGAACGTGGGCCAGTCCTGGAGTCTGGGGAAGGCTCGGACGAGGACTCTGCGTCGGAGGCAGAGAGGGGGCCAAGGCCATCTGGTAGTTATGTGCTGCCTCTGGAATCTGACATCAGCGAGGCAGAAGAACAGTGGGAGCCTGTTCCCAATGTGCACATGCGCAGAGCTGCCAGAAGGCAAGAACAGTTAAGAAAACAGGATCGACTCGGGAGTAAGGCTTGGAGATGATTGGCCCCTCCCATAGGGCATAAAAGAGGAGTGAACCGGACGAGCTTTTGCAGGAAGCAATTAGTTCATCTCATCGGTTCAAGCTTTGAACAGTTCTCTTTGACTCTGTGCTAAGTTTGGCCTTGCTCTGCATTTGGCAATTCGGTCTCTGGCAGCATTCCCAGGGAGATAAGAAAGGTCAGCAGCTTGGCGGTTCGGATCCCTAGCGCCGCGTAACGGAATGAGCTCCCGTTCCTTGTCCCAGCTTCTGCCAACCTAGCAGTTTGAAAGCAGGTAAAAATGCAAGTAGAAAAATAGGCACCACCTTTGGTGGGGAGGCAACAGCGCCTTTGGCGTTGAGTCATGCCGGCCACATGACCACGGAGGTGTCTTTGGACAGTGCTGGCTCTTCGGTTTTGAAACAAAGATGAGCACTGCCCCCTAGAGTCAGGAACGACTAGCACATATGTGCAAGGGGAACCTTTACCTTTAACCTCTCTTATTATAATAACACTGAAATCCTAAATCCTATTTAGTGATTCAACTCCACTGAATTCAGTGGAACTCTCCTGCAAATAGAGCTACGGTCGAAGGGTATTGCTAATTTTCACAGAGACGTGCAGTATTTTACTTGATGCAGTCAAGAGCCTATTTTTGTCTCAATGTTCTTAGCTTCTTTACACTGGAAATTGTGCCTGGAATCCAGCCACCTGGATAAGCTTTTACTGTATACGTCACTGCCGAACTGGAAGAAGGTAAGAGATGTTCTAATCATCTACTTCTAATCTGAATGGAGGGAGGTCTTTTTATCGTTAAATTCGGAGACAGATTTGGTTTCCTCCTGGAATTAAGGAGAAACTTCTTGACAGAACAATTAATCCATGGAAGAGCTTGCCTCCAGAAATGGTGGGTGCTCTTATCATTGGAGGAGTTTTAAGAAAAGATTGGAAAAACCATTGGTCCAGAATGGAATAAGGTCTCCTGCAGGTTGGACTAGAAGACCTCCAAGGTCCCTTCAGCCCCTACAATTCTGTGATTCCAATAATCATAGAATTTAAGAATGAGCCAAGAAGAAGAAGAACATCAGAATGACATAAGAACAGTTCATGGAGGAATAGCTCATAAGAATGGCTTATGGAACATGAAGAACAACATAAGAATGGCTCATTTAAGAATGAGCCAACGAGACTCATCGCGAAACTTCCCCGTATAACCCTTTGTGGTCATAACCATGTTAAAAAAAAGCGGGGCGCTTAAAATATTTGGATTGATATTTTCTTTGTACAAAACATGCTTCTCTGAAATGGAGGTTTAGAAGGTGAGATCATTCTCTCTTTGAAGGCCAGATGTTCTTCAGCTTAATTAAATCATTCTGCTCCATGGATGCATTTCGCCTGAAAAGTTAACACTTATTATTTCCACATTTGTAGGATATTCCTGGAATTCTGTGTGAAATGTACTTCATCTCGTTACCCTCTTTAAAGGTAAGTCTGCATAATAAAAATATAGTAACAATGTAGTTATATACCATAATATGCATATACATTATGTATATATATGTGTGTTTGTAAGTGTGTGTGTGTGTGTTTGTGTATGTGTGTGTTCCAGCATAACTCTGGAACGTCTCAAGCATTTTCAACCAAACTTGGTACACAGATGACTTACTCTCTGGAAAAAAAAATACTGTGGGGATAACACACCCCAAACATCCCTTGGGGTGTGTGTTCTGTTAAGATGCAGCCTGTTGTGCCTTTAAGTAGCTTCTACTGTACTGCTGTAAAATGGATTCTACTGTACAGTGCAGTGGAGTTGCCATGGTAATGGCTTCACAGTACTCCACAAGGGGGCTCCCTCTGCTAAGGATGAAAACCCAACATTAGAAATTACATTTGGTCCGGAGATTTTCTCCCTATAAATAAATGCCTGGGCAACGCCGATTTATCTGCTGGTTATATATATAATATAGTTATAGTTTATAGCGTGTGTGTATATATAAGTATATATGTATGTTTATATGTTATATATTAACAACTGATGTTATAAGCATACCTAATTGTTATAGTATATAATACGTTACATATATATAAAACATCTAAATGTTTTATTTATATATAACATATTATATTATATAACAGTAAGGCATGCTTTTAATTTTCACTGGGTTTCAGTGAGCGCAATTCCTGCCATAAATACCCCATCGTGGAATAGGGTTAAGAACAGGTTTCATTGGATGGTTTTCCATTATAATTATATAGAGAAAATGTTTTTGATTCAGTGCTAATTCTTAATATGTTTGTTAATTATCATTCTCTACTTAAAACCACAATCGAACCCCCAATTTTCATTTCTAAGCAGGACAATTTGTTGTGAATTGCGCCTCGTTTTATGACATTTTTGCCGTAGTTGTTAAGTGAATCACTGCAGTTGTTAGGGGGAACCTGGCTTCCTTCTCCGTCTCAAAAGACAGTTGTCAGAGTTACATGTGATCCCAGGAAAACTGTCACAAACACCAGTTACCAAGCAACCAAATTTTGATCATATGGCCATGGGGATGCTACTGCAGTCATAAGTGTGAAAACTGGTCATAAGTCATTTTTTTTCAGTGGCATTTGAACGGTCACTAAGTCCAGGATTGCTGTATTCTTTGGAATCACGTGGCTAGTTCAGGCATAACATTCCAACTATATTTTGGAAATCTAGTTTCCGTCTTCCTTGAATCCCATCGTCAATTTCAAATCAGAACAGAGCTGGAAGGGACCTTGGAGGTCTTCTAGTCCAACCCCCTGCCTAGGCAGGAAACCCTATACCGTTTCAGACAAATGGCTATCCAACATCTTCTTAAAGACTTCCAGTGTTGGGGCATTCACAACTTCTGGAGGCAAGTTGTTCCACTGATTAATTGTTCTAACTGTCAGGAAATTCCTCCTTTGTTCTAAGTTGCTTCTCTTCTTGATTAGTTTCCACCCATTGCTCCTTGTCCTGCCTTCAGGTGCTTTGGAGAATACCATATTTTTCGTACTATAAGACGCACTTTTTTGTCTCCCCAAAGGGGGTGAAAATGGCTGTGTGTCTTATAGAACAAATATTGCCGAAGCCACTCCCATCCACCATTTTTTGGCCTATGCACGCCCCTTTTTTCACCCTGTTTTTGAGGCTTTTTTCGGCCCGTTTTTGAGGCTTATTTTGGCCCATTTTTGAGGGGGTTGGGTCATTTTTGAGGCTGTTTTGGGCTGTTTTTGAGGGTTTTCTTGGCCTGTTTTCAAGGCTTTTTAAAAAAATGGTCTAAAAAAGTCTCAAAAATGGGCCAAGAAAAACCTCAAAAATGGGCCAAGAAAAGCCTGAAAATGGGCCAAAAAAGCCCCCAAAACTGGCCAAAAAAGCCTCAAAAATGGGTAGAAAAAAGGCTGGAAAAAGTCTCAAAAATTACCTGAAAAAGTCTCAAAAACAGGCCAGAAAAGCCTCAAAAATGGGCCAAGAAAAGCCTCAAAAATGGGCCAAGAAAAGCCTGAAAATGGGCTGAAAAAAGCCTCAAAAACGGGCTGGGAAAAAAGCCTCAAAAATGGGACAAAAAGCCTCCAAAACCGACCCAAAAAAGCCTCAAACATGGGTAGAAAAAAGGCTGGAAAAGGCCCCAAAAAAGGCCCCCCAAATTTGAAAATGTGGCATGCAGAGGCCAAAAACCTTTTTTTGTTTGTTTTTCCTCTTCTAAATTTACGTGCATCTTATAATCAGGTGCGTCTTATAATCCGAAAAATACAGTAGCCTGACTCCCTCTTCTTTGTGGCAACCCCTGAGATACTGGAATACTGCTCTCATAGTCCTTCTTTTCCCGCGACTGGCCATACCCAATTCCTGCAACTGTTCTTCAGATGTTTTAATAATCTCCGGGCCTTATCCACTGTCTGGTTCCAGACCAGAATTGAAAATGGCTTAAAGCCAATTTGACTATGAACAGTTTGCAACTGGGTTTTATTTTTTTTAAAGTTACCGGTTGAGGTCCCTCCTGTTCTACATTCTTTCTAAGCGATTATATCAAAAGAGGAGTATTTGTTGCAAAAGAGTAAAGCCTCCGTCTTCTATAACTGGCATCTTGACATCACATCTTTAACATTTACACATGGAGACAATCCTAGCTACATTCAACAAAGCAGTTCCAGCTAACTTAGGAGGACAAATTAGTTTGGAATAGTTTACTGATGATTTCTGAGCAGGAATTTGTCATAAAATGAACACTGGCCCCCTTTTCCTTTGTGAAGCACTGCCATACTCAGTAGGTTTTTGTTTTCATTGCAATGGGTTTGTTGCAATTCTTGCTGGATGATCACATTTGTAAGGAATGGGGCACCCCAGGTGGTAGGTTTCATACTGGTATTATAACTGTAGGAGAACTGGGACGGTCGTGCTGGGCAGGGAATTGGTGTTTAGAACAAAAGGATTGCGTTGTTGGCTGTTGGCTGTCTGAGGGTGCGATTAAAAACTCGGCATTTAAAAAGGGCTAAGGTCAACGCGCTCAGCTTTTACTATGAAGTAAAATGGAATTGATAGAACACGGGTGTCAAACTCGCTTCTCCCTTCGTGGAGCGGCCGGGGGGGGGAGGGACGGACATGGCCTGCACGTGACGCATCCAGCCCATGGGCCGCCAGTTTGACACCCCTGGGATAGATGGTGCATTCGGTACGTTGTGAGAGAAGCAGTGGCCGAACCTGGAGGGCGGAGTCAAAAGAGAGATTAGCCTAGAATCCCTCCATAGCCACAAACAGCCCAACTCCCCCTTTAATTCTGTAGATACTTATCTAATTCCTAGCAGGCGCTAATCATTAACTGAGAAGATTTCTATGCATAGGTTTTTAGCAATAAATCAGTATAATTGGACCTTCATGTATGGATACAATACTTCACACCTGGAGTTGGGAATATACATCTAGTAAATAAATTTAATGCCAAGTATATATATATGTCTGTGTGTGTGTCTGTGTGTCTGTGTGTGAGTGTGTGTGTTGTATTTGTGCTGATCAGCTGAGCCAGGGAATACCAGGGGTTGTGACACTAAATACATACCTATTTCCCTGGCTCAGCTGATAAAGGAGGAGAACCTTGTGGCTTAGTGGTTAACACATCTGTCTAATATGTAATACAGCACAGGTTCAAATCCCAGCTAGCTGATGAGAGCTAAATAGCTTGAAATAGATCTATACTAGTCTCCCTTTATTTATTTATCAGCACAAACACAACACAAATGTAACAAAGGCAACAGTAAAAATATTGGGTTTCTGTCTGGATGGTCTCTTGTGATGAGCCGATAGACAGAGAAAGGAAGCAGTAGGCTTCCTCCCATATTTGGGCATACCAGGGGTTGTGACACTAAATACACACATACATATATATACACAAATATAGCCTTTATTGTCATTGTACAAAATAAATACAACAAAATTGGTTTTAGCCCACTGGTGCAATCCAGGACAACAAATGCAAAGAACATAAATAATATAAAGAATAAAATGTAAGTAATTAGGGGAAAAGAGAAAAGAAAAAAACAAACTAATCGTAAGTTTCCGCTTGTGTGCGGAGTGATTGTGGTTGTGTTTAAGAGTCTGGCAGCCCAAAGATAGAAACTATTTTTAAACCTATTTGTTCGGCTGGCTATGCTTCGATGTCTTGTGCCCGATGGTCAAAGTGCGAAGAGTCACTGACCATCTCTGAGTATCTTACTCATAATATAATATAATCATCTCTGAGTATCTTACTCTGCTAAAGCAGCGAGACCTGGCAATGTCATCCAATGGCGTTAAGTGGATAATCAATGGTTTCTGTGCCGAATTGATCACACTCTGTAGTGCCTTCCTGTCTGCAGCAGTTAAACCAACATACCATACCGTAATGCAGTATGCGAGGGCACTTTCTATCAATTGACCGATAGAAAGAGGTCATCAGCCATTGTTCCTCCTGATTTTCCACAGGACGCTAAAGAGATGAAGTCTCTGTTGGGCCTTTCCAATCTTGAAAAGATTTATTTCTTGAAATAAATCAAATGCCAAGCCCTCCTCCTTAAATTTTAATCTCCGTTAACACTGCTCATTTCAGATACTGTACTTACCACACTTTTAAAAACGTATTAGTGGTGTGTTATCCACATCGCTGCAAAGATTCCAAGGGTGTTAGAGACGTTGAAAAATAATTCCAATTGGAATTCGTATAAAGGTATCTCTTTAAAAGAAAAACTAGCAATATGGAAAACATTTTTTTCCCCGCTTCTTTCGTTGGGAATATAATTATCAATTCCGTTGATATTAAATGGGGTTTGCTAAAAGGTGGAAATACACCAAGTAAAATAAGAGAATGGAAGGGAGAAAAAGAGAGGGAAAGAGGGAAAAAGGGGAGAGGGGAGAGGGAAGTAGAAGGGAGGGAAAGAGCAGGAGAGAGGGAAGGTGTGAAAAGAGAGGAGAGGGAGAGAGCAAGGGAAAGTAGAGAAGAGAGAGAGGGTAGAGGGAAGAAGAAGGAAGGGAGGAGAAGAGAAGGAGAGGAGGAGAGCTGAAGACGAAATAGACTATAATATGGTGTATGGAGAGCAGAAGAGCAAATAAAAATTGAAGAGGCTTAATGGCAAAAAGAATTGATATACTGTTGAATACTCAAAAAATGTTTGTTAAGATGTATAGGTATGCTTTGGATTATATTATATGTATGTTAAAAAAAACACTTTTCTCAAGAAAAGAAAAATAATTCTCCGCCCCCAAAATCTTAGCCTCAACGAACAAAGCTTCAATAAAATATCAGTTTTACTCCCGCTGACATCCATGTCAAAAATGAGTCGAAGGCAATACAGCTAATCCTACGACCACAACTCACCTCAGATTTTCTGTCGCTGAGTGAGTTTTGCCCCGTTTTATGACCTTTCTTGCCCCGGTTGTTAAGTGAATGACTGCAGTTGTCAGTAACCCGTTGTAAAGCGAAATCTGGCATCCCTATTGACGTCTCTCGTCAGACGGTCGCAAAAGGGGATCCTGGGACGCTGCAACCGTCGTAAATAGGAGACAGTTGCCAAGGGTCTGAATTTTGATCAAATGACCACGGGGGATGCTGCAGTTGTGTGAAAAGTGGTCATAAGTCCCTTTTTTTTAGCGCTATGGTAACTTCAAACGTCACTGAACGAATGTCGTAAGTTGAGGTTGACCTGTAGACCATGTTTAATAAGGTTGAGGAGGAAATAACTCTTACCGGAAACCTTCTCTCTCTCTCTCTTTCTTGCCGTTTATTTGCTTATTTGAGGTGCGAAACTGCAAAGGTTTCTGGGAAAAGTTAAACCTGTACCTGGAATATGTGAAATATTTTGAACCGCCTCTGGATTTCAGCCACAAAGTGCTACGGAGGGAGTGGTTTAAACTGCTTTCCGATGAGGTAAGTGACTTCCTGCTTTTAATTTGTTGAGCGGGTAGATGTTATTCCAGATTCATTAAGCCAGGTTTCCCCCAAACATAAGACCCACCTGGAAAGTAACAGTAAGAGTATTTAGACTTATATACTGCATCACAGTGCTGTCAGCGTTCCAAGTATCATGTAGAATTAAATCAGAGTCCAAGGCAAAACGATCCTTAAAGTTCCAATTTAATAAATCAGACATCTTAGCACATCTATGTAATCCCAATTCTGGAAATTACATCAGAATCCCACCTAGTTAAAAGTTCATGATCTTGTCCCCACACCCATAATCCATCACATGGTCCAATCTACTTCTTCCACGCTGTCATCTCCACCCAGCTGCTTCCGGTCAGGTGTAAAAGTGCGGAGACAAAAGATGACCTTGGCTTCTAGAAAAGAATGAAAACAATACATTCCACAATCCTATTCCTGTCTATTCCCCCCTCCCATCAACTATACTAATGAAACAGCATAATGAATTAAGAGAAAGTGTGGCAGGCCAAAATTCTAAAAGGAATATAATTGCAGGCCTGAGGTGCTTTTACAGCCCTCTCTACGCAGTTTACAGTCATCCTCTTGCCCCCAACAATCTGGGTCCTCATTTGACCCACCTCGGAAGAATGGAAGGCTGAGTCAACTTTGAGCCTGGTGAGATTCGAACTGCCAAATTGCTGGCAGCCGGTGATCAGCAGAAGTAGCCTGCAGTACTACACTTTTAACTACTGTGCCACCATGGCTCATAAATAAATAAGACCCTAGCACAGAGGTCTGCAGTCTTAAACACTCAAAGAGCCATTTGGACCCATTTCCCACATAAAAGAAAACAACGGGAGCCACAAAACCTGGGTGGGTGTGGCCAACTCGACACCACTCACTCCCACTCAGTCACATGACACATACCCCAGTCACACCTACCCAGGTTTTGGGGCTCCTGGTGTTTTCTGTGGGAAACATGGTAGGATCACCTGACAGGGAGCCGCAGCAGAGGGACGAAAGAGCCACATGTGGCTCCGGAGCCACAGTTTGCTGCTACCAACCCTAGCATGATTCTTCAGGATGCTCGTAATATAAGCCCTACCCCCAAAATAAGCCCCAGTTAAGATTGTCAGTCAGATGGGCGCGTATCTTATTTCTCAAAAAATAAGACCTATCCAGAAAATAAGACCGAATGCGTCTTTCGGAACAAAAATTAATATAAGACCCCGTCTTATTTTTGGGGAAACACGGATACAGTGGTTCATGATCTTGTTGTGGATTTGAATAAACAAAAAAATTTCTCAAATCACTGGGCTGGATCTCAGGAAGGCTATTGTGGTGTCAGTTCAAATCTTGCAATGCGCTGCAACGGGCAGAAATTTTCAGTAGTGAAATTGCAAATTTGAGAAATAATGTTACTTGACATCACAAACAATTGCCACTTTAGGACACCGCACTCACTCTCCTGAACGGCCCAGGCATTCCAGAGTTATGCTGGAACACAGGCACACATACAGAGACACACCCTAGGGGTGTCTTAATCCCCCCCTCCCCCCAGTATCTGTTTCCAGAGGGTATCTGATTATCAAGTTTGGTTGAAATTGCTCAAGGTGCTCCATAGTTATGTTGGAACATACATACATACATACATACATACATACATACATACATACATACATACATCCTTTTAAAATTTTATTATGTATGTATGTATGTATGTATGTATGTATATCTATATCTATATCTATATAATTATATATCTATATATATATTTAGTGTCACAACCCCTGGTATGCCCCAATTATGGGAGGAAGCTAACTGCTTCCATTATCTGTCCATCGGCTCGTCACAAGAGACCATCACGATAGAAACCCAATATTTTTACTGTTGCCTTTGTTACATTTGTGTTGTATTTGTGCTGATAAATAAATAAAGGGAGACTAGTATAGATCTATTTCAAGCTATTTAGCTCTCATCAGCTAGCCATAACCTTACTGGGATTCGAACCTGTGCTGTATTACATATTAGGCAGATGTCTTAATCATTAAGCCACAGGTCCTCCTCCTTATCAGCTGAAGCCCTGTGTTGTGTGTTGTGTTGTGACACAATGCATACCTATTTCCCTGGCTTAGTTGATAAAGGAAGAGAGCCTGTGGCTTAGTGGCTAATATAACTGCCTAATATGTAATACACCCAGGTTCGATTCCCAGTAAGGGTATGGCTAGCTGATGAGAGCTAAATAGCTTGAAATAGATCTATACTAGTCTCCCTTTATTTATTTATCGGCACAAATACAACACAACTATATATATGTATCTATATCTATAGATAGATAGATAGATAGATAGATAGATAGATAGATAGATAGATAGATAGATAGATAGATAATAAATATAATACACACACACACTGTATCCCCCAAAATAAGACCTCCCCAGATAATAAACCCAATTGGGCTTTTGAGCGCATGTGCTAAAATAAGCCCTCCCCCCAAAATAAGCCCTCCCCCCAAAATAAGCCCTCCCCAAAAATATTGCAACACAGCAGCAGCCATGAGGTGACCACGCTCGCCGCCTCCTGCACCTCAAAAATAATAAGACCTCCCCAAAAATAAGGCCAAGTACTTATTTTGAGGGTCAAAAGAAAATAAGACCCTGTCTTATTTTTGGGGAAACGTGGCAATAAAAAATAAAAGAAGATTGAGTGAATAAATTGACTATTTTGCGTGACCTTGTTCACAATTTCTTTCAGAAGACAGCGGCGAGAACATCTTACCTCAAAAGTATATTTGAAAACACAAAAAAGTGAGTCCATTCTCTTTCTGGCATTCATTAAAGGGAAAATATTTGCCATTATAAAACCTAAATGCCCTTAAATCCGGGATGGCGAACCCATGGCACGCGTGCCACAAGTGGCAGATGGAGCCATTTGTCAGGGCACGCAAGGCATTGCCCTGTCAGCTTTTTTGAAGGCCATTTTTCGCTGTGACTTCCGGTTTGCTCGTGGGGTCGTTTTTCATCCTCAGGAGCCTTCAGGGAAGCCTCCGGAAGGCTTAAACCGGCCCTACAAGCAAGCCGGAAGTCCGTTCCTTAACTTCCTGTTTGCCCGTAGGGCCGTTTTTTTGCGTTCTGGAGGCTTCAGGGAAGCTCCGGAGGGCCTCGGGTGGGGGGGGAGGCTGTTTTCGCCCTCCCCAGGCTCCTATAAAGCCTCTGGAGCCTGGAGAGGGCGAAAAAAGCATGCAAAAAATGGCGGTCGCATGTGCGCTGGGGGTTGTGCATTGCATTATGGGTGTGGCACGCCTGCATATGACCCCCCTGCGCTCCCCCCGCTTTTGGCACGCGAGCCAAAAAAGGTCCGCCATCACTGCCTTAAATGGATCCGTTGTCCACGGTTCTCAAAACTCCATTATGACATGGCATCCCCAATGCACCACAATATTCTCTTGGGAGGGATTCAGAAAATTTCATTCCTCAGCATCTTCCAACGTCCATCAATCAGCTGCCTCAAGGGGCTGTCAGTGGAGTTTGATGCGCCTCTCCTCTTTTGGATCTGATCTGTTTTTCATCCTGACTTTTCCCATCCTCCGTTCTTATTCTCTACCGATCACTTCAACTGGTTATTTGATTAAGTGCTCATTCACATCGGAGGTATTATTCAGCGAGTATTAGAGTTTCCCTGAAGCCTCCGGAGCGCGAAAAACCGGCCCTACGGGCAACCCGGAATTTCGGGAACAGACTTCCGGTTTGCTCATAGGGCCAGTTTTAGCCTTCCGGAGCCTTCAGGGGCCTTCAGGAGGCTTCACAGAAGACTCCGGAGGGCAAAAAACGACCGTACAAGCAACCCGGAAGTGACTCCGGTTTGTCCATAGGGCCATTTTTCGTCCTCCATAGCCTTCAAGGAAGCCTCCTGAGGCCTCTTGAACACTCTGGAGCAGTGGTCCCCAACCCCCGGTCCGCGGACCGGTGCCGGGCCGTGGAATACCTGGCACCGGGCCGCGCAGCGGCCGGGGGCCATGATCGCTCTTTTAAATCCGCTCCTCTTAAATGCATTTCTCTCCCCCCCCTTTGGTCCCACCCTCGGCTCTCTCTCCCTCCCTCCCTCGCCGTCTCCTCCCTTCTCTCTCCCCCCCCTCCCGCACCGATCCATCGCCAGGGAAAGAGAGAGTGAGAGAGGGAGAGAGAGAGGGAGAGAGGGAGGGAGTCAAGAAAACTGTTCCGGCCGCCGCTGAAATGACTCAGTAACTTTTGCGCTTGGATCTGCTTTTTCAAACCTCCCCCAATCATCATCGCCACCCTCTTCCTCCTCCTCCACCACCACCGTTTGTTCCGCTAAAGCTCCTAAAGCTCTCTCCTCGGCTTTTCCTGCTTTCTCCCTGTCATCCAGATGCATGCTGTGGTTCGCGAGTGCAGCTCGGTTTTATGTGTCCGCTTCTCTCCCTTTCTCTCCACACACACCCCACCTCCATTTAATTATTTTTTTTTAAAGAAAGAAAACCGTAGTTCTGCCAATTGCAAAAAAAAAAAAAAAGTGTGTGTGCGTGCATATCTGCCGGCGGGTGTGTGTTTGTGTGGTGTGTGTGTGTGTGTGTATGCGCGCGGAGAGAGACTGGTTGGAAAGGAAGGACAGGACTGGCGGTGTGTGTTTCTGCAGCCCCTCCGGTGGAGGCTGCACTAGCCGTCAGATCTGGTGTTTTTTTTTCCCCCTCTCCTTTTTCCGGCAGGTCGTTTTAATCCTTGCTAATTACTTTCTGTTCTTCGCTTGCCAGCTTCCTTCCCACCCTCCTTCCTCCTCCTCCCCCCCCCCCGCCGGGTGCGCCTCCCCGCTTTTACTCCCAAACAGTTATATATTTATATATATATTTATTTTCTCTCTCTCCACGGCATTCGCGCGCGCGCGCTCTGTTCTTTGCCCGCCGAATGTGGTGGGGAGGGGGAGGGCGGGCAGAAAGGTTGGTCCGGGTTGAGGGTTCAGGATGGTCTTTGAGGAACATAAGTCTGTCCGGGTGGGGGGGGGGCATATTAAAGCACTTTATATTTATGTAATTGTATTTATTTTGTAAGGCATGTTTAAATACAATAAAATAAAAGTTGTTTAATCAAAACAATCTGATATATAAACAATCAATGTGTCGTCGCGAACAACGCCCCCCCACCCCTGCGCGCGCTCAGCGGGCCACGGTAAAATTATCAAAGGCTGACTGGTCCGCGGCGATAAAAAGGTTGGGGACCACTGGTGTAGATGACGCTCTTAAAACATGTGTCTTTTTTGTGGGTTTGTTTCTGTTTTCATCGAGGGAGAGTCAGGAAGGAGACTTAAACAAGGGCAAACGAAAAAAAGGGCTTATTCTGAAGAAACACCTGGATTTCAGTGTACAAGGGTTTTTTTTTTAAAGTTAGAAATGGATAGCATCAGTATAGTCTGATGAGAAAGAAGTAGACGCGCCATTCCAGTTGATTGAAAACAGAATACAGAATAAGAGAGTTGGAAGGGACTTTGGAGGTCTTCTAGTCCGACCCTCTGATCGAGCAAGAGACCCTTTACCATTCTGGTCTACCTGATGATTCTTCTTCCCCTCCTCCTCCTCCTCCACCACCACCACCACCACCACCTCCTCCTCCTCCTCCAATTCTCCCTTCTCCTCCTCCTCCTTCCTCTTCTTTTTCTTCTTCCTCTTCCTCTTCTCCTCCTCAAATTCTCCTCCTCCTCCCTTTTTCTTCTTCTTTTCCTCTCCTCCTCCTCAAATTCTCATCCTCCTTCCTCTTCTTCTTTTTCTTCTTCTTCATCTTCTTCTCCTCCTCCTCAAATTCTCATCCTCCTTCCTCTTCTTTTTCTTCTTCATCTTCTCCTCCTCCTCCTCAAATTCTCCTTCCTTCTCCTTCTCCTCCTCTTCCTCCTCCTCCTCCTCTTCCTCCTCCTCCTCCTCCTCCTCCTCCTCCTCCTCCTTTCCCTCCTCCTCCTCCTCCTCCGAATGATAATAATTCATAGCATAACCATATTCTCAGCCACATTCATGAAGAATATGGATATCTGTTCCAGGTACACTATGCCTGATAATATCTTCCCCACTAATTCTTCCTGGTCCTATTTTCATTTTCATTGGGTTTTATTATACAAACCGATAAGTACGTATAGTTCTTGGATGTGTTGGCTTTTTAAAGTCACCCTCCACTGAAGCTATTAAGAAACATTCCTTCTTTTCTTCTAGGGTGCTTTCCAGTTTACATACGTGGGAAACAGGTAAGATGAGTGGTGGGTTTTATTTAAATCTCAAAAGGCTTTAAGTAGCATCATCCTTCATTATGAGAGCCATTGCTTCACGGGATCTGGTTAAAATGTTTTTATTTTCATTTTCATACACTCACATATATACTGTGCATAGCCGGGGCCATACAACATTAAACAATAATCACAGCAATTCCTCTTGTCAACAATACCCCCAAAAATGGAAACCCAATATACCTCTTCCACTCTCCATACACCTCTTTCTTCCGCCCCCCTCCAACTTTCTATCTTCCCTCCATCATCCCCCTCTACCCTACTTCCCCTCCCCCTCTACCACTCCTCTCTCCCAGTCCACTCCCTCCCTTCCTTCTCACCCTCCCTCCCATCCTCTCTCTCCCGCCCTCTCTACCCATCTTCCTTCTATCCCACTCCTCCTCCCTTCCGTGTATTTCTACTATATGTCAATGTACTCAACTTGTCCTATTTTTACAGAGAAATTAAAGAGAAACAGTATACATGTGAAGTCGCATTACATTGAAATCTAACACATGGTATATATCCCCCCTCCCCCCACCCTCCCCCCCAACACCCCACCTCCCTCCCCCCACCCGACTTCCCAGAGCCCATACACGGTATAGATTTTTAACAAACACAGTCTAAAATATATTGAAAAAAAAGAAATAGAAAAAAAAGAGGTTAATAACATCTCTACATTGATCTTAGCTTCTTCTTGCTACGCTAACTTTGAACAGTTTAAATCATTCCTGATCTTAAGCATAGTTTATCTGGAATTTCTTAGTCCCGTATTTGTTTTGTATATAGTCAATCCATTTTTTCCAGTCTCGTTTATATCTCTCATTTGAATGGTCTTTGAGATATGCCGATATTTTAGCCACCTCGGCTAAGTTTGTAACTTAGTAACGGGATCTGGAGGTCCATAGATTTCTTATCTCCTTTTCTCCAGAAATCTATAAGATATCTGGTTGTAGATATCTTCCCTCAGCATCGTGGGATGAAGGAATCCCGTCCTTCTCCACACTGGCAGGACTAGTAGAGGAAGCGGGATTTAAGGGTTGAATGGGTGAAATTTGGGCCACGTTATTTTGGCCAGGAGGAAGATACAGCCTTGACTTCATCTAGTCCAAGAAGAACCTGCTACAGAACATCTAATTCTTGGACTGATTAGATTCCCCCTCTCTGTTGCATTTTCCTACCTTGATCATAATGTGAACCCTACAGGATTCATCAACTTAAGTAAATCTGGTGATGTGTGTCGTTGACATAAGTCTCAACTCAAAGACAACTTCAGTGTAGAGAAAAGTAAAGCCTTACACTTAGGCAAGAAAAACCAAAAGGACCCCTATAGATGGGGAGAAACCAGGCTTAATAGGAATAATCGTGAGACGGAGTCTTAGTGGAGAACCAATTAAATATGAGCCAGCAGTGGGTAGCGGCAGCCAAAAAAGCCAACAGAGGGATTCAATCAAGATCATAACCAATTTCGTTGTATTCAAGTACAATGACAATAAAGATTATACTTACTTATCACATGAGGTACTAATATCACTCTATAAAGCAGGGGTGTCAAACTTTCATTGAGGGCCGCATCGGTGTTGTGTTTCACCTCATGGGGCCAGGGTGGGCGTGGCCAGCTCGACATCACTCATGTTGGGGGCTCCTGTGGTAGCCCGAGTACTCTGCTAGCGAAAACGGGCTCCTGAGCTCCGGTTTTGGCTGCGACGCTTCTTGCAACCCTCAAAAACGGAGCACGGGAGAGCTGCCTGCGGCCCTTGCCTGCTCCGTTTTCGGCCTGGACCCTCTGCCAGCCAAAATGGGGCTCCATTTTGGCTGGCAGAGCCACCGCGGGCCGGTCCTTTGCTGTTTCCAGGTCAGCCCCGTAGACAGATCTAAGGACCCCGTGGGCCAGATGTGGCCCCCGGGCTTCGATTTTGACACTCCTGCTATAAAGTATAAGTAAGACCACACCTAAAACACCGCATCCAGATTTGGTCATCACACTGTAAAACAGATGTTGAGACTGTAGATGACCTACAAGGCCCCTTCCAACTCTTGTTATTCTAAGTCAGTGATGGCCTTTTTGGCACCATGCCCAAACTGGAACCTGCGTGCATGTGCCTGCATTGGAGTGCCGGAAACTCGAAGACCAGCTGGCCGGTGCATGCAAGCTTGTTTTGGGGGCATTTTTGGGGTCATTTTCAGGCCATTTTGGGGGCGTTTTTCAGGCCAGTTTTTGGCTGTTTCCCAGGCAGGTTTTGGGCTGTTTTGGGGGGCATTTTTCGACCATTTTTCAGGCAAGCTTTTGGCTGTTTCTCAGTCAGGTTTTGGGCTGTTTTGGGGGCATTTTGAGCCTGTTTTTCAGGCCAATTTTTGGGTGTTCCTCAGGCAGGTTTTGGGCTGTTTTGGGGGGCATTTTTGAGCCGTTTTTCAACCCAGTTTTTGGCTGTTTTGGGGGGCATTTTTGGGCTGTTTTTCAGGCCAGTTTTGAGGTGTTCCTCAGGCAGGTTTTGGCCTGTTTTGGGGGGTATTTTTGGACTGTGTTTCAGGCCAGTTTTTGGCTGTTTCTCAGGCAGGTTTTGCGCTGTTTTAGGGCCATTTCTAGGCCATTTTAGAGCCAAAAACGGCCTCAAAACCAAACTGAAAAAGGCCCCTGGAAAACCACCATTTTGGGGGGGAGTTTTCAGTCTGTGAAGACCAGCCGGCTGGCGTGCATGAAGAGCACTACGCGGCGGCACGTGTGCCCACACGCAGTGCTCTGCCTGCCACAGGTTCGCCATCACGCTTCTAAGTCCGTAAATTAGCGCGTCTAGTTTAACCTGTAAATTCGGGGAGGTGAAACCCGGAATGCGGCAGTCTTTGTGTTTAAGGCAGTGAAGTCTTTTGCTCACTTAGATCTCTCTTCCGATAAGAGTAGATGTTTTTCTAGGGAAGCATCCTTTGTTTGTTTTCTTCTGAGAGTTTGTGCCATCTGTAACCTATAAATGTCAACTTCAAAAAAAAAAAGGGAAAGGACATTCCTATCATTCCACAAATTCTGGGACTTTGTTGTTCCTTGACTTGTGGTGAGGGAAGAAAAGTTTCTTGAATATGGTCGGTCTTTTCTTGCATTGTGTAGGATAGCAGCTGAACGTATCTTGACTAACCATATTGTTTTGTATACGCCGGTGGAGAAGCTGCTTCCTGTGGTTGCTGGTGGCTTATATAGATAAACTGTGGTTTATTTACGGGTCTTGGAGATTGGCAGTGGCGCATGTTGAGAACACCAAGATGCTGATTTTCAGGAAGTTAAATGTTTATACACATTGCCTTATACGTTGATAAATACACGAGCACAGCCTACGGGCAAATTCTTAGTTTTTTTTTTTCCTAAGTGCTGTTATATAATTCCTATCATTTCTACCGCTTTGAGAAGTGGAAGAGAGAAAAAGAGAAGGAGAGTGGGTAGGAAGGAGAAGAAAGAGGGTAGGAGTAGGGGAGAAGGAAGGGAAGGAAGAAGGGGAAGGGGAGGAGGAAGGAAGGAAGGAGAGAAGGAAGGGAGGGAGAAAAGAAAAGAAAGAAAATAAGGTGGTGTCATAGCAGGTGCAAAGGATGGTAAACAACGCATTCCAAATTATACCTTATAACCTTTCAAATGGAATAATAATAATATAAGAATGGCAAAGAAAAAGAATAACTATGTGAATGTATACCTAGAACTGTATGTAAGAGAATAAATGACAGTAAAAATATAAAGCACAATATAGGTAAATAATACTTGGTCATAAGTAGCTAAGTATAAATAAATAAATAAATAAATAAATAAATAAATAAATAAATAAATAAATAAATAAATAAATAAATAAAGAATTGTATATAAAAATGGATAACGAATAAGGAGATTATGAACGCAAGATAGAAATGTATAGAAGGGAAAACACTCTGCAAAATATATCGTATGATATACGATGGAACTTATTCCTATGTTGTTTTTAAGTTATGTGTTTGTTTCTGTTGATGTGCTTATGTGTTTAAAATAAAAATTAATAAAAAAAGAGAAGTGTAAATAGACAAAAATTACAATTATGACATAATGTTTGGCTATAACACCAAAGTCAGAGACATTATGTTACATTAACGTAATGAAAAAGGCATAGACACATTTATAAATAGGTGCCTATGTCTGCATATGTATCTATGTGTATGTGTAATAGTTATTTTTTTAAAAAATAGCAATAAAATAGCACTTAGACTTAAATACCGCTTTAAAGTGCTTTACAGCCCTCTCTAAGCGGTTTACAGAGTCAGCCTCTTGCCCCCAACAATCTGAGTCCTCATTTTACCCACCTTGGAAGGACGGAAGGCTGAGTCAACCTTGAACCGATCAGGATCGAACTCCTGGCAGTGGGCAGAGTTAGTCTGCGATAGAGCATTCTAACCATTGAGCCACTAGGAACGAGAATAAGAAAGGGAGGGAGGGAGGGAGGGAGGGAGGAAGGAAGAAGGAAGGAAGGAAGGAAGGAAGGAAGGAAGGAAGGGCAATAGAACTTAAATTTATATATCACTTCACAGTGCTTTATAGCCTTCTCTAAGCGGTTTACAGAGTCAGCCTCTTGCCTCCAACAATCTGGATCCTCATTTGACCCACCTCGGAAGGATGGAAGGCTGAGTCAACCTTGAGCCGGTCAGGATTGAACTATTGACAGTTGACAGAGTCAGCCGGCAATACTAACTGCATTTCCAACCACCGCGCCCCCAGGATGTTGCGTTTATGGTGCTTCTATTATCTGGTGGAAATATTTAAAACAAATTACAGGTAGTCCTTGGGTAATGATGGCAATTTGGAATTTCGGAATGGCCATCATTAAATGACACGGTTGTAAAATGGGACATCCCAGGGTGGTGTCGCTTAGCAACGGCAATCCCAGTTGACATTGTTAAGCAAGGATTGTGTGGGCTGCTGTTGGCAAAACAATATTGAAATTGTAGTATTTGTCCTCTAAACTAGCTGTTGTCTCTCTCCCCCTCTCTCTCCCCTTCCCTCTCCCTCTCTCTCCCCTCTTGCCCTCTTTTTCTCCCTCCTTCCCTCTCTCTCCCCTTCCCTCCCTCTCCCCCCTCTCTGTTCTCCCTTTTTCTCCCTCCTTCCCCTTTCCTCTCACTCTCCCCCTCCTTCCCTCCTTCTCCCTCTCTCCCCTCTTTCTCTCCTTCCCTCTCTTTCTCCTTCATTCCCTCTCTTCCCTCCTCCTCTCCCTCCTCTCCCTTTTTCTCTCTCCCTTCCTCTTTCTCTCTCCCCCTTCTTCCCTCTCTCCCCTCTTGCTATCTTTCTCTCCCTCCCTCTCTCCCCATTCCCTCTCTTTCCCCCCTCTCCCTCTTCTCCCTTCCCCCTCCCCTTCCTTTCTTTCTCCCCCTCCTTCCCTCCCTCTCCTTCTCTCCCCCTCCTTCTCTCTCCCCCTTCCCCTCCTATACCATCTCTCTCCCCCTCCCTCCCTCCCTCTCTTACTTTCAGAAGAAAGAATAGCTCCTCTTTTTCAAGATGAAGATTACCAGCAAAGCTTGTTAACAGGATTGGTAGGTACCTTGAACGCAGAAAACATTTAATTGTATAAGGGAAATATACAGAAAATATACAGTAGACATAGAAGAGCAACAAAGAGGATTAGGGGACTAGAGGCTAAAACATAGGAAGAACAGTTGAGGAATTGCCTATGTCTATTTGAGGGGCTGCCCCAAAGAAGAAGGGGTCAACCTATTCTCCAAAGCACCTGTGGGTAGGACAAGAAGCAATGGGTGGAAACTAATCAAGGAGAGAAGCAGCCTAGAACCAAGGAGAAATTTCCTGACAGTTCGAACAATTAACCAGTGGAACAACTTGACTCCAGAAGTTGTGAATGCCCCAACACTGGGAGTTTTTAAGAAGAGACTTGACAATCATTTGTCTGAAATGGCATAGGGTCTCCCGCTTGAACAGGGGGTCAGACTAGAAGACCTCCAAGGCCCCTTCCAACCCTATTATTCTGTTTTTCCTTGATCAGCTACCGTTTCCCTTCATTGGCAAAACAGCTTCACAGAAACATCCACCAAACATTTTCAGGCGGAAAAAAATTGCCTACTTGGCACATTTAAAAGATGACGTTTTGGTCAGCGAGTTCGACTTTTGATGATTTCATGAACGTGTCCGTGTGAGTCTTCTTGGCCACGGGGTGGAAGTAGCTTGCCTCACATCCTCCTGCCAAGATAGATTTCTTTTTTTTTTTTTGGCTTTCTATTTTAACAGATCGAGAATTCTCCGCGTCTCTATTCCAAGTATTAACTGGAACCAACTGCATTTTTCAAGTTCAGTGAAAGCTGGCTAGTTCTCGCCGTTTTTTAACATTAGGGCAGTTTTAACCGTCTCCTAACTGGGTTGACAAGGATGGCTGAAAAAGAACCCACTAAATAGGTTGTTTTTAATGATCAGCTAGCACAGGGGTGGGTTTCTCGCCCCGTTTCAACCGGTTCGGTTGGAACGGGGCCGGCGGCGTCCTCGTGCACGAGCGCGGTGCACGCATGCGTACTAGCGTCTGCACGACGCTCCAGCTGCTCCTGGAGGATCACGCAGGCGCTGTATGCGTCCTGCGCATGCGTGGAAGCGCAGAACTCGTCAAAACTGGGTAAAGACCGCGGGCGGGCGAGCCCTTCGCCGTTCCCGGAAGTTACTTACTTCCGGGTTCGCCGACCAACTGGTTCGCAGGGACCGCCGCAAACTGGTTGAAACCCACCCCTGAGCTAGCAGAAACATCATGTTGTGCCCCCCCCCGCCAAGTGAAGGACAGTGAGGAGGTTGGAGAGGGACATGGGCCAGTCCTGGAGTCTGGGGAAGGCTCTGATGAGGGCTCTGTGTCGGAGGCAGAGAGGGGGCCAGGGCCATCTGACAGTTATCAGCTGCCTTCAGAGTCAGACATCAGTGAGGCCGATGAACAGTTGTTCCCAGTGAATCAGGAAGATATTTGACTGAACCACTTCCAAATATTACCTTGTCTCCTAAGTCTTCTCACCCATTTGCTTAGGTAACAGTTCGTGCATATTTCTATCAAAGCCGCCTCTCTTATTCTCTTTACCATCATAAATAAGATTATTTATCCCACCTTCATTATTGTTTATGGTATAAATAACTCAAGGCGACAAATGTACCTAATATTCCTTCCTCCTCTTCCTCACAACAACAACCCTGTGAGGTGAATTGAGCTGAGGGGCCCCCCAAATCAGCCAAGCAACTTTCATGCCTAAGGTGGGACTAGAACTCCCAGTCTCCTGGTTTCCAGCCAGGTGCTTCCACCACTGGACCAAACTGGCCAACATATTCTTATATTTCAGTTCCGCAACCAATTCTATAATTTGCCTCAGAGTTTCAGTTATGTTTAGAAGATCTTTCCTTGTAACCAGAGAGAGAAGACAGAGTTGTTGTGGCCCGCCAGCAGAGCTGGCAGCGGATTCGGACAGTGAGGAGGTTGGGGAGGAAGATGGGCCAGTCCTGGAGTCTGGGGAAGGCTCTGAGGAGGGCTCTGTGTCGGAGGCAGAGAGGGGGCCAGGGCCATCCAACAGTCATCAGCTGCCTTCGGACAGCGGTGAGGCAGATGAACAGCTGGAGCCTGTTCCCAGTGTGCGCATGTGCAGAGTGGCCAGACGAAGGGAACAACTAAGGAACAGGGGTCAACTTGGGAGTAAGGCCACAGGTGGATGGTGAATGGCCCCTCCCAGAGGGAATAAAAGAGGAGCGAAAGGGGAGTGGAGTTTGCAGGAGACCATTAGTTCATTCCTGCATTCTTGCCAAGTATTGCGGTGTCTGAAAGATATGGGCCTGGCCACTCTCCAAGCCTGATAAAGGCCGGTAATTGTGAACCATCTTGAAAGACTGCGGGAGAGGAAAGACTTTGCTGGAGAGGAATTCACTGTAAGCTAAATAAAAGGGGTTTATCGGGACGAGGACTCGGCTTCGTGCTGCTGGGGAAACCCAGGTCAGAACAGACCACTGAATCATCCCCTTGCTATCTGAGACATCTTTAGCAACTGAAGTTCCAGCCTTTTGCTCTCTGGAACAGATATTGTGATTTACGCACACTTTTTGTTGTGCAGAAAATTCCTCGGTTGTGTTCGGAGCCAGGCTTCCTTAACAAGCGGAGTCTTGGTCCCGGCAAACCCCTTTTATTTCCACGACTGTGAATTCCTTTCATTCATAGTCCGCAAGGTTTAGCCAAGAGGAATATTCAGAGGAATATTTATCAACACGAACCTTATCTTGCTCGGCAAGCTGCCAAATAGCTAGTTTCCAAGCGCAGGGCAAGGCCAAACTTGGCACAGAGTCTCTTACAGTTACAAACAGAACTTTCCTCTCTCGACACAACTGAATGAACGAATCGTTTCCCGCAAAAGCCCACTCCTCATTCGCTTTTTTTAGTTCTTGCTTTCTGGCAGTTCTACGCATGCGCACACTGGGAACAGGCTCCAGCTGTTCTTCTGCCTCGCTGCTGTCTGACTCCGAAGGCAGCTGAGCACTGCCAGACGGCCTTGGCCCCCTCTCTGCCTCCGACGCAGAGCCCTCATCAGAGCCTTCCCCAGACTCCAGGACTGGCCCATCTTCCTCCCCAACCTCCTCACTGTCCGAATCTGCTGCCAGTTCTGCAGGGCACTGGCCGCCCGCAACAGATTGGCTTACGGTTTCCAACTCACAAGATTACTTCTTGATAGCAGAAGTCATATGATTCTGTGGCTCTTTGCTTGCGGTCCTAAGATTACGCACGAGAGTTAACGTTTATTTTCTGCAATGTATGATAAATCAGAATATTTTAATATTAGTTGTTCACATATTTTTACGAAGGGGCCCTTGGTGTTCTCTGAGCTTGGTTGTTTTCTTGCAGACGTTTCCTTACCATACTAGGTAACAACATCAGAGCTAGCAAGAAAACAGAGCGCATCAAGGACCCCACATTTCAACTCCAAGAGACGTATATTCTCCTTTATGGGTACATATTTTTTTTACAGATGGTGGCACAACTGAAAGAGCATCTCCTAAGACCCCTGCGGTACGTTGGCCAAAAAAAGATTGATCAGATAGCTGTGGATTATGTTTCAAAACTGGTAGGTTTCTTTTAAAAAAAATATTATTATTTTTTGGGGGGAAATCTTGTATCGAATTTGGTCAATCTTCTGGGAAGGGGGAGGGTTGAGGAATCGAAGTAGGTGTGGCTATATCTCATAAGAAGCTGCGGTTTTGTTAAATCGTTTTTGCCTTTATCTGTAATGTGCTCATACTTGGCTTATATTATAGTTTTCATCAATTTCCACTTCTCAAAATGATAGGAAAATAGGCTGTGTGTTTGCTGCAAAGAAAGAAAAGAAAGAAAGAAAGAAAGAAAGAAAGAAAGAGGTTGCAAATTGCTTACCTCTGTTTAGCTCTCAAAAAATGCTTGTGTATTTAGATTTTCACAGGAGCTAAACAAAGTTGAAAGACAACTATTAATGATTTCCAAAGAAAACACTTTTGATGTTTCATTTCCTGAATAGACATCTGGTGTTTTTCTGCAAAATCTTCTAGTCGTGATTTTTTTCTGGAAAGCCAGTTAGTGGTTTTCTGGAAAGCCATCTAGCATTTTCCCCCAGAAAGCCATCTAGCTGTTTTCCAGCTAGCTTTTTTCAGCAAAGGCATCTAGTGGTTTTCCAGAAAGCCATCTAGTGTCTTTTTGGAAAACCATCTAACTTTTTTTTTCCAGAAAGCTACCTAGCATTTCTTTTTCCAGAAAGTCATTAGCAGTTTTCCAAAAGAAAAAAACACTCAGCAGTTTTTCCTGGGAAGTCATCTAGAAGTTTTCCAGAAAGTCATCTAGCTTCCCCCCTCCAGAAAGCCATTTAGCATTTCTCTAGAAAGCATCTCACGTTTTTCAAGAAAGCCATCTAGCTTTTTTCAAGAAAGCCATCTAGCTTTTTTCAAGAAAGCCATCTAGCTTTTTTTCCAGCAAAGGCATCTAGAGGTTTTCCAGAAAGCCACCTAGCAGTTTTTCCAGGAAAGTCATCTAGTAGTTTTCCAGAACATCATTTAGCAGTTTTCTAGAAAGCCATCTAGCTTTTTTCCCCTCAGAAAGCCATCTAGTGTTTCCCCAGAAAGCTATCTAACCTCCCCCCCCCCCCCCCCGGGAAGCCATCTAGCAGTTTTCCAGAAAGCCATCTAGCGTTTCTCCAGAAAGCCATCTAGCTTTTTCCCCCGGAAGCCATTTAGCAGTTTTCAAGAAAGCCATCTAGTGTTTCTCCAGAAAGCCATCTAGCTTTTTCCCCCGGAAGCCATTTAGCAGTTTTCCAGAAAGCCATCTAGTGTTTCTCCAGAAAGCCATCTAGCTTTTTCCCCAGGAAGCCATTTAGCAGTTTTCCAGAAAGCCATCTAGTGTTTCTCCAGAAAGCCATCTAGCTTTTTCCCCCGGAAGCCATTTAGCAGTTTTCAAGAAAGCCATCTAGTGTTTCTCCAGAAAGCCATCTAGCTTTTTCCCCCGGAAGCCATTTAGCAGTTTTCCAGAAAGCCATCTAGTGTTTCTCCAGAAAGCCATCTAGCTTTTTCCCCAGGAAGCCATTTAGCAGTTTTCCAGAAAGCCATCTAGTGTTTCTCCAGAAAGCCATCTAGCTTTTTCCCCAGGAAGCCTTTAGCAGTTTTCCAGAAAGCCATCTAGTGTTTCTCCAGAAAGCCATCTAGCTTTTTCCCCAGGAAGCCATTTAGCAGTTTTCCAGAAAGCCATCTAGCTTGTTTTTTTCTCCAGAAAGCCATCTAGTGGGTTTTTTTTTTGAAAACCATCTAGCTTTTTCCCCCGGAATGCCATCTAGCTTTTTTTTTCCTGGAAAGCCATCTATAGAATTTTTCCAGAAGGTCATCTAGCTTTTTGGTTTCTGAAGGGCTGTGTGCCCCCCACCCCGATCTGTTTTTGCTGACAGAGGGCTCTCAAAACAAATTAAAAACAAAACAAAGGGAGAAATGTTTTCCCTTTTGCATTTGAGCAACCAAGAAGGGAGAGGAAAGGAAAAAGGGAAAGAGGAAAGAGAACCAAAAAGAAGGGAAGAGAGCAAGGAAGGAAAAATGAGGAAAGAGGGGAAGGAAGAAGAAAGGAGAATGAAGAGGGGAGGATAAAGAAGAGAAGGAAGGAAGGAAGGAAGGAAGGAAGGAAGGAAGGAAGGAAGGAAGGAAGGAAGGAAGGAAGGAAGGAAGGAAGGAGATTAAAATGAAAGTGAGGGAGCATCTAAGGAAAGTCCTGCCTTAGCACTTGGCCACCACAGGTGCCCCCAACACGAATAGAGTCAAGTGGCCAACACACACACACACACACACACAAACACACAAACACACACACACTCTGAGGTCAAACACAACCCCGATGTGAACCTCAATGAAATCAATATGACATCCCTGGCAAACTTCTCTTTTTTCTCTTGTATTTGCAGCTGGACCTAATCTGTCGGATGATGGAGAATGTTCAGAGGAAATGCAGTCCTAGTTCCTTGTCCTTCTCGTGGTAAGCAGTTAATTTCCATACATAATCAGCACTTTTGAGACTCTAGAAAGAGTGCAGAGAAGAGCCACAAAGATGATTAGGGGACTGGAGGCTAAAACATATGAAGAACGGTTGCAGGAACTGGGTAGGTCTACTTTGATGAAATGAAGGACTAGGGGAGACATGATAGCAGTCTTCCAATATCTCAGGGGATTCCACAAAGAAGAGGGAATCAAACTATTCTCCAGAGCACCTGAGTGTAGAACGAGAAGCAACGGTGGAAACTAATTGGTGGAAGAGCCGAAGAGCCGAGGTGGCGCAGTGGTTTAGAGTGCAGCACTGCAGGCTACTTCAGCTGACTGCAGTTCTGCAGTTCGGCTGTTCAAATCTCACCAGCTCAAGGTTGACTCGGCCTTCCATCCTTCCGAGGTGGGTAAAATGAGGACCTGGATTGTTGGGGGCAATATACTGGCTCTGTAAACCGCTTAGAGAGGGCTGAAAGCCCTATGAAGCGGTATATAAGTCTAACTGCTAATCAAGGAGAGAAGCAACTTAGAGCTAAGGAGAGATTTCCTGACAGTTAGAACAATTAATCAGTGGAGCAACCTGTCTCCAGAAGTTGTGAATGCTCCAACACTGGAAGTTTGAACATCTGGCTGACTGTGTGACTCCCCGTGTCTCCTGCTCTGCACTCGTTCCCCTCCCTCCCTCTGCCAAAGAACTTCAAGGCGAATATGATTCATGAAGCAGGATAACCCCCCATTGTAAGGGGCAGGACTGTTTCGCTGTCTGCCGCTGTGCAACATTTGCAATTCACGTATTATTACTACTACCACTATTATTTTGTACAGCAGGCAACCAGAGAAAGCAAACGAGGTCATCGTGTTCCATATCATGTGTCGGATTCTGCAGGCAGCCAGCGGGATGTGTCTGCCTCTGCCCCCAGGTGAGTCCTCCAGCTGCAGAGGTCCAGCTTCAATCAGCCTCGACTAGCCACCATGTGTAACCATATGCCACTCCAAAGTTATGTCTTCTATTTTTATGACAAGTTCTTGGTGCCTTCAGAGGTTGGTTGCTTTCTTGCAGGCATTCCATGACCCAAACTAGGTAACATCCTCAGTGCTAACTAGCATTGTTATCTAGTTTGGATAATGAAACGTCTGCAAGAAAGCAACCAACCTTTGAGAGCACCAAGGACCCCACAGTCGTCCTCTTCCTCCTCCTTTCTACAAAGCCTACTCCCTTCTAACTGATGACGTTACCTAGTTTGGTAATGAAACGTCTGCAAGAAAGCAACCAGGCTCATAGAGCATGAAGGACTCCACAGTCGTCCTCCTTCTTCTCCTCCTCCTCCTCTTCCTCTTCCTCCTCCTCTTCTTCCTCCTCCTCCTCTTCTTCCTCCTCCTCCTCCTCCTCCTCCTCTTCTTCCTCCTCTTCCCCCCTCCTTTCCATAAACCCTACTCCCTTCTAACACTGCTGCTCCTCCTCCTCCTCCTCTTCCTCCTCCTCCTTTCCACAAACCCTACTCCCTTCTAACACTGATGATGTTACCTAGTTTGGTAATGAAACGTCTGCAAGAAAGCAACCAAGCTCATAGAGCATGAAGGACTCCACAGTCGTCCTCCTCCTTCTCCTCCTCCTCCTCCTTCTCTTCCTCCCCCCTCCTCCTCCTTTCCACAAGCCCTTCTCCCTTCTAGCACTGATGATGTTACCTAGTTTGGTAATGAAACGTCTGCAAGAAAACAACCAGGCTCATAGAGTTGTGAAGGACTCCACAGTCGTCCTCCTTCTTCTCCTCTTCTTCCTCCTCTTCCTCCCCTTCTTCCTCCTTTCCACAAACCCTACTCCCTTCTAGCAGTGACGATGTTACCTAGTTTGGTAATGAAACGTCTGCAAGAAAGCAACCAAGGTCATAGAGCATGAAGGACTCCACAGTCGTCCTCCTTCTCCTCCTCCTCCTCCTTCTCTTCCTCCCCCCTCCTCCTCCTTTCCACAAACCCTACTCCCTTCTAGCACTGACGATGTTACCTACTTTGGTAATGAAACGTCTGCAAGAAAACAACCAGGAAGCTGCAAGGGGGAGGTGGGGGGGTATCGCACACATTGCAACGACATTATATATCATTCTGGTGAAATGGCTGTCCAGTCCCTTCTTCAAAACCTCCCGTGATGGAGCAGCCACCACTGCAGAAGACAGGTTCCACCACAAAACCGCGTTCGACTAAAGGGCGCTCGACGAAACCGCGTAGCTGATGTCATCACAGCGTGACAACAGCGCGGAGAAAAAAGCACGCTGTAAACGCTAAACCTAAAATTAACCCCTAAACCTAAACCTAACCCCCCTAAACCTAATCCTAATCCTAAACCTAACCCTAAACCTAACCCTTAACCTAAACCTAAACCTAACCCTAACCCTAACCCTTACCTTAACTTGAATCTGCTTGCTTTCAAAGCGCTATTTAAAGCGCCCTTCTTTCTCCGCGCTCGCTGTTGTCGCCCTGTTGATGACGTCAGCGACGCGGTTTAATCGGGCGCGCTTTAGTCGAGCGCGGTTTTGTCATGCCATGCAGAAGACAAAGCTGTTTCTGTTAGTTAATTGTCCTCACTGTCAGGAAATGTCTCCTTAGTCCCAGGTTGGTCTTCTCTTCCACCCCGTTTCTTCTTGTCCTGCCCTTTGGTGCTTTGGAGAATTCCTTCCAAGCATCGCGAAAGAGAACAAGGAGTTCCGAGAAGAAACTTGATCAACGTCTTCATACCAAGATAATTGCTACGTATTTTTTTTTCCAAAACAGCGAAAAGGTTATCGTTGTCCCTCAAACCCCATTTGACTTGTTTTTATTTTTAATCTGACGAAGACGGGGTCTCACCGGAAAACGTGGCTAATGGGGTTTGTTGTCCATTGTGAAACCATTGTGAGTTGTGAGGGTAAGACGCTCGAGGCTGCCTTCTCTCAAGCCGTCATGGGTTTTTTTTAATATCTATTTCCTAAGAGATGGGAGCTTTTTTTTTTTTTGATAAGTCCGAGGACACAGATGAAAATGTTAATGTCCCCTAGAGGACAGATTTTTATGGAGGAACAAGTTTTGGAAATGGAAATCGTTACAGAGCGTTAGTTCATAATTGTTGAATTGGGATTTTTTTAAAAAATTGCTTTATTTTTTTTATTTTTATTGCTGTGGGAGAAAGAATATTGTGTGGAACAGGGATGGCTAACCTTGCCTGTCGTCGCGTGTTGAAAGCACGTGCACCAGTGGTGGGATTCAAATAATTTAACAACCGGTTCTCTGCCCTAATGACTATCTGGGTAGGTGGGGCTCGGTGGTCAGGTGACTGGGTGGGCGTGGCCAACTCAAGGTCACTCAGGTTGATGGGCGCTTCGCCTTAGTTGTTACAATGGCAATAAGGGTTAACCGGAGAGGCAGTTTCTGTAAGCAGGGTAATAAAGATTAGGCTAGAAACAACACCAGAATGTTTCCTTCCTGCCTTCCTTACAGGATTAGCCCTGGAAAGTGGGGAAAAACAAAAGGAGATTTCTTCCAACAACCGGTTCTCCGAACTACTTAGAAAGTTACCAACCAGTTCTCCTGAATAGGTGCGAACTGGCTGAATCCCACCACCGATGTGCATGCACAGCAGCCCAGACCCATAATGCAATGCATGCGTAAACCCCTCCTCCATGTATGCCCCTCCCCTTACACATGCACACCCCCCCCATGCAAGTGCATGCAAACACACACATACCCCGCACTGCCCTACCTCCTCTCACCCATCCTCTCAGACATGTGTTCAGATAAATACAATTGACACGAGACTCTCTCAACGCCGTTTCTCGTGTGCTTCGTTCCGCGGTTCCCCGGGGAAGTTGCCCTTCCCCTTATAGTATGGTGACCAGATTTTAACATTGGTAAAGCGGGACACCATTGACCGGAGGGGGGGGGGTTGTTCTTGATTAAAAAATTGGTCTATATGGAGCAACAAAAATTTTCATAGAACGCAAAAATAGTATTGTAATATATATTTTTTAATTTCAACATAAGTACAATTTACAAATATAATACATTAAAAAAAATAGCCACATGGCCGCCGAAAACCGTATATTCCCTTCCCATTCTCCCGCCGTTCTCTAACTTGTCGTTGCATTCTTTCCAAAAATCGGGACTTTTTCAAAACGCTGCGGAACGCGGGAAAATTGTTAAAAATCGGGCCTGTCCCGCCAAAAGCGGGATGTCTGGCCACCTTGCCTTATAGCTTCCTTTGTGTCTTCCTTAATACAGGATTCCACACTCGGCACCTGGAAGTGGGGATGAGATGCTTCCCTTTGCACACGGTCCTGCAGTACATTGACCACGGAGTTCTGCATCTAACAGAAAAGTACGTCCTGAATCTTTGGAAAGGTAATACTCCGTCTGCAGATTAGAGCAGCTGTCCCCCAACACCATGGCAACTTTTAAGGCCCGTGGACTTCAATTCCCAGAATTCCCTGGTGCCCCCTGAAATGGGCTGTGCTGAAATCCAAGCAGGATTGCTAGCCTCAGAGTAGAGTAGAGAAGAATAGGAATAGAATAATAACTTCATTGTCACTTTGACTGTACACTAATCAGCATACATTAAAATGGAAATTTCGTTCCGTACCGCTTGCCGCCAGAGGTGGTATTCAGCCGGTACGGAGTGGTTCATTTGAACTGGTAGCGGAAATCGTGAGTGGGCCTGCCCACCCGCCCCAACTCTATGCTGTCCTATTTAGGCACGTTTTTGAGGCTGGGCGCACGTGCGGAATGTGGGTGCGCGAAGAGAGGCTGGGCGCATGCACAGCAAACTGGTGGTAACAAAATGTGAATCCCACCACTGGTTGACCCCTCCAATCTACACTACATGAACATGGCAAAATAAAGAAATAATTCAATACAAAATTATGTATTATGTGGTACGACGGCCATAACTTAAGTCGAGGGTCTTTTCATTTAGTGCTTTTCTAATTGGAGTGGTTGCTGAATGAATGGCTGTTAAGTCAAGGACTGTTCGTACAGATTGTCGTCTGCGCCATGGTGTCAAGCAAACTCTGCCCACTGCCAGGAGTTCGATCCTGACCAGTTCAAGGTCAACTTGGCTTTCCATCCTTCCGAGGTCGGTAAAATGAGGACCCAGATTGTTGGAGACAACAGGCTGACAGTTATAAACAGCTCATAGCTGTCTATAAGTCTTAAGGGCTATGACTATTGCTTACACGAATAGTGGCTACTATTACACGTAGCTTGCGTGTAGGATAACAGGTGCCTCTTAAGAATCTTACATTCTTTAAGAAAGTCTCCATTCTGGGGAGTTTGTCAGAGTTTGGAGCAGCAATCACATCCAGAAAGCACACACGGGTAACTGATCCAGCAGGATTCATTAACTTCTCTTTATATATAATATAACACATGAAGTAAATATACAATACCAAAACCTGGTAGCAAATACAAGCAAACACAAGCGGAGGAGAGAACAGTTTCAGTTCAGAGCAGCAGACTAGATTGAGAGCTCAGACTCAGAGTTTTAGTAAAGAAGTTAAGCTAAGCCACACCCAGGCTCCTAGCTGTCTCCAGCAAATACTGTTTCAGTTTCCAAACAGCCCTCATTGGCTGACTTCGTTGCTAGGCCTATTCATTGGCTGACCTTGTTACCATGCCTCTGCCAAGTCATGAACTCACACACACCGACAGAGTTGAAGTCCACAAGTCTTAAAAGTCACCAACTTTGGGCATTTAGCGACGACCTCTCGTTTTCAGCAGTCCTTTTGAGACAGGAAAAAAAGCCGGCGGAACAGGGAATAACCCGATAATGCAGCCTGTGATTTTAAATTGATGGAACGTACTGGGAACTTGCTGTGAGTCACAGCCGCAATGCTTACTCGGTGTTGCAAGCATCAGTGAATCAGCGAGGCAGATGCAAACTTGAAAAAAAACATATTTCGTTTGCATTTCTGTGCCTTTTCATACTTGTAACATAGCATTTTTGACACTTTTTTTGTTAAATGTTTGTGTATTGTTTTCTATCATACACTCCATTTCTATGTTGAGCAATGTGTTCTCTAGGTGTCCAAGGTGTTAACACACAAACATCATCACAGTCATCATAGCAATGGCACTTAGACTGATATACCGCTTCACAGTGCTTTCACAATCTGGATCCTCGTTTTACCTCTCTTGGAAGGACGGAAGGCTGAGTCAACCTTGAGCCTGTTAGGATCGAACTCCTGGCAGTGGGCAGAGTTAGCCTGCAATACTGCATTCTAACCACTGGGAGGGAGGGAAGGAAAGGAGGAAGGAAGGAAGGACTTAGACTTATATACCCCTTCACAGTGCTTTTACAGCCCTCTCTAAGTGGTTTACAGAGTCAGCCTCTTGCCCCCTACAATCTGGGTCCTCATATTACTCACCTTGGAAGGACGGAAGGCTGACTCAACCTTGAGCCTGTTAGGATCAAACTCCTGGCAGTGGGCAGAGGTAGCCTGCAATACTGCATTCTAACCACTGGGAGGAGGAAAGGAAGGACTTAGACTTATATACCCCTTTACAGTGCTTTTACAGCCCTCTGTAAGTGGTTTACAAAGTTAGCCTCTTGCCCCCTACAATCTGGGTCCTCATTTTACTCACCTCAGAAGGATGGAAGGCTAAGTCAACCTTGAGTCTGGTGGGATTTGAACTGCCAAACTGCAGCTAGCAGTCCGCTGAAGTAGCCTGCAGTACTGCACTCTAACCACTGTGCCACCTCGGCTCTATATAATATATATATAAACTATCTAAGTCTCTCTCCCTCTCCCTCTCTCTCTCTCTCTCTCTCTCTCTCTCTCTCAATCTCTCTCTCTCTCTCTCTCTCAATCTCTCTCTCTCTCTCTCTCAATCTCTCTCTACCTACCTACCTACCTACCTACCTACCTACCTACCTACCTACCTACTTACCTACATACATACATACATACATATATATAAATATATAAACAAATATGCAATAATATATAAACAAATATGCAATAATATATAAACAAATATGCAATAATATTAATCATTATTACAACCTATCCTATCTTCCATTATAGCATCGATTGTACAACCATCAAAATATTTACGTCTCGGTTTTTCTTTCTCATGTAGTCCATATTTCACACAAACCCACTCCTCTAACCTCAATATCTGTCATTTAACCGTAGAATAGTTCCCACGTTATAATAATCCGAATCTTCTTTTCCTTTGATTTTTAGGGTCAACTTATCCATCTCTGCACATTCCAGAATTTTTTTTATTCTAATATTGTCTGCAGGGGCTTCTGGGTATTTCCAGCATTGTGCAATATGCAATCCTAGCTGCTGTTAGGATATGTAATGCTTCTGGTTCCGGCGAACCGATAGTCAGCTGTGCAACAATCAACTGTGCCATGCAATTTATATTCGCTAGAAATTGTGCAACACGGCTGATTGTCACACAGCTGATCGTTGGAACTTTTTTTTAAAAAAAGTAGCATTTTTTTTTTTTACTACCAGTTGGGGTTTAAAAAAAAGCAAAAAAAAAGTTTTGATGATCAGCTGATTTATATATCCTAGGAAGCAGGAAATCCTGCTTTTAGCTAATCTAAATCCCGCGGCACAGCTGTTTCCCCCCCCTCACTGTTCTACTTACCTTTCCAGACTTAGAAAAGGTTTCTTAGCGCCTGCAAACTAGATACTTCCCGATCCTTATTTTTTGATGCTTTCCTCCGAAACGTCTGATATTTGCAAGATAACAGTAGAACGCAGACTTACGCTGAGTGGGTCCTTTTATCATATCTTTTGTTTTATTTTTAAGAATCAGACAACACCGAACAGAACATGAAGCTCAAGTTAAGTATCCTGGCAAGGCTTCCCCAGGTAATTATAAGTATAATCTTTATTGTCATTGTACTTAAATGCAACGAAATTATTAACTGACTTCCATATTTAGTCAACCAGCCATGCCTCTGTTTACAAAAAATAAATATATTTTTGGTTGATCTCAGGTAAGGTCAGCCAAAAACTTCTATTCTCTTGTAAAATATTATCAACTAGATTTGAAAAAAATACGAGAATGAATGAATTGGGAATTGAGAGGTAGGAGTAAGATACGGAGGAGTTTGCTACAAGTCACGTCATCGGTTTGAACCTCAACATTTGCTTGATTTCAGTGGGATCTTTTCTTGAATAAGGTCAAGAACGGAATAATTTAGATGAAATCTGCATTTTTTCCTCTTTAATGAACTCGCTCTTAAACTATGTTTTGGATAATCAAGAAGAATTGTTGCCCGTATAATGAACTTCTCATACATTTTTCCAGTGGGTTGGAATCTCCCCTGAAAAAAAAAACATTCTCTCAACGAAACAACCCGAAGTCTTGGTTGGCGTAGACAAGAGTTTGGTCTGAATAATCAAAAGTTCGGTGGTGTTTTTATTTTATTTTATGTGATTTTTTTTTATTCCCTAAACGAATGGTTCTAAGTTGAGAACTACTTGTAGGAGTTCATATTGTCGGTAGGGGCTTAGGAAGGTCATTCTGTTCATATACACCAGGGGCAGAGGTGGGTTTCAAAAAATTTTGGAACCTACTCTGTGGGTGTGGCCTCCTTTGTGGGAGTGGCTTGCCAGCCACGTGACCTGGTGGGAGTGGCTTGCCAGCCATGTGTTTTCTTTCTTTCTTTCTTCTTTCTTTCTTTCTTTCTTTCTTTCTTTCTTTCTTTCTTTCTTTCTCTCTCTCTCTCACTTTCCTTCCTTTTGTCTCTTTGTTCCTTTTTCTTTCTTTCATCTCTCTCTGACTTTTTCTTTCTTTTTTCTTTTTTTCTTTATTTATTTCTCCCCCCCCCCCCTCTCTCTCTCTCTCTCTCTCTCTCTCTCTGTGTGTGTGTGTCAGTCTGTCTGTCTCTCTGTGTGGGGGGGGGGAGTGGGGGGTTTCAAAAAATTTTGGAACCTCTTCTGTAAGTGTGGCCTGCTTTCCGGGTCCACTGGTGGAATCTCTTCTAACCGGTTCGGTAGATTTGACGAACCGGTTCTACCGAATAGGTGCGAACTGGTAGGAACCCATCTCTGGCCAGTGGTGTCAAACTCAAGGGCCTGGAGCCAGATCTGGACCACAAGGTGCTTAGATCTGGACTGTGGTGTCCCCCTATAAACAGCAAAGGACCGACCTGTGGTGCCTCTGCTAGTGAAAACTAGCAGGGAGGGCCACACGTGGCCCTTGTGAGCTCCCTTGTGGCAGAGGATTGCAGGAGGCCATGGCAGCCAAAAATGGAGATCGGGAGCCTGTTTTCGCTGGCAGAGTGCTCAGGATGCCACAGGCGTCCCCAACATGAGTGAAGTCAAACTGGCCACACCCACCCTGGCCACGCCCCCCCCAAGATCAAACAGAACCCTGTTGCAGCCCTCAATGAAATCGAGTTTGACATCCCTGATACAAGCCATAATTTTTTTTAGTGCCGTAGTAACCAGTGGTGAAATTCCAATTTTTTTACTACCGGTTCTGTGGGTGTGGCTTGGTGGGCATGGCAGGGGAAGGATACTGCAAAATCCCCATTCCCTCCCCGCTCTGGGGCCAGCCAGAGGTGGTACTTGCTGGTTCTCCGAACTACTCAAAATTTCCGCTACCGGTTCTCCAGAACCTGCTGGATTTCATCCCTGGTTGTAATGCACCTCTTCTCCCTCCCCCCCCCCCCCAATGTCCCGTTTTGGCCAGCAAAGTTTTGCAAGAGGCCATCCAGGTCAAAAATTAGCCGCGCTCATGTCCCCTTCCCCATGTCCCATTTTGGCTGGCAAAGTGCTGCAGGAGGCATCCGTCCCATCTCCTCCTCCCCGTGCCCCGTCCCCGCCCCCTGGCCGACCTGCGGAAGAGAACTACAATACTGATCCGGCCCTCGAAGAAATCCAGTTTGACACTCCTGATTTCCAGAGCTGATGGATATACGCTTGGAAAAGTTGAAATACCAAGCCAGGGAACTGATTGCCATGGAGAAAGTCTATTTATGGGATTGCTAGGGGTCATCACTGGTTTGAGGGCACTTAAAACAATCCGATCTATAAATATTTTAGAGGAATAATTGCGTTCTGGAAACAAACTGGAAGTTAAGTGCAGAAATACATTCTTCTCGTATGCTTGTCTCCGGAAACACTCTAAAGAGAAATTATCTCTACTTCTGTGGCTGGAATCAATATAATTCCCTCTTCGGTATCCCATTTCTGAGCCTAAGGGAATCTTTTGTTCTAAAAGATTTTAAACCTAATTCTCCCCCCCCTCTGTCTCTCACCTCTTCCTTCCCTCTCCCCTCCTTTCTTCCTCCTTCCTCTATCTCTCTGTCTCTCCCTCTCTTCCTCTCCTCTCCCCTCTTCTGTCTTCTCCTTTCCTCTCTCCCTCCTTCTCCCTCTTCCTCTTCTCTCCCATCTCTTTCTCTCTCCCTCCCTCCCTCTCTCTCTCCCCCTCTTCCTTCCCTCTCCCCTCCTTTCCTCCTCTCCTTCCTCTATCTCTCTGTCTCTCCCTCTCTTCCTCTCCTCTCCCCTCTTCTATCTCCTCCTTTCCTCTCTCCCTCCTTCCTCCCTCTTCCTCTTCTCTCCCATCTCTCTCTCCCTCCATCTCTCTGTGTCTCCCCCCTCTTCCTGTCCTCTTCCCTGTCTTTCCCTCCCTCTTCCCCCCTCTTCCTCGCCTCTCCCCTCCTCCCTTTCCCTCTCCTCTCTCCCTCCCCCTTCTCTTCCTCTTCTCTTTCTCTCCTCTCCCCTTCTCCCCCCCTCTCTCTCTTCCTCTCCCTCTCCCCTCCTCTCTGTTTCTTTCCCCCTTTCTCTCTTAAATTTCTTCCGGTAAGTTTCCCGGTCTATTTCAAGAAACAAGACAGCTCGAACTTTCTGACAGAAAGGCATTCTTTATTTGGTTGTATGAAAAAACACAACACACACACACACACACACACACACACACAAAGACACTTCTGTCTTATCCCTGTGTTTTGTGTTTTGGAGAAGGGAGAAAGTCAACAAAACGGACATTTTCTTCCAGAACAGCTGTGACGGGCTGTAAGTTATTTTGAGAGCCATAGGATCAGATCTCCTCAGTCACATTTTCATTTGGATTTTGAGCCAGGATTAATATTATTTCGACATCTGTCTTTTGGGGCTGATTAAGAAACGTTGGTGTCTCGTTGGCTCCTCTGTTCTTGTTTCAAGCAGGGCCATTTTACGTCATGTTTTTATAGGTGGGATGGAAAGAAAGTGAATTGTACTCGCAGTGCAAGGACGTGAGAATCCGGCATGCCGATTTAGGAGGGCAGAATCTGGTGTGTGTAAAGTGATAACAGGCAGTCCTCAACTTACAACTGTTGGTTTAGTGACCCTTTGAAGTTGCAACGAGACTGAAAAAAAGGGATTTATGACCGTTTTTCGCACTTACAACCGTTACAGCAATGGCATGGGCGATCACAATTCAAGTGTTGGAAACTGGCATGTACTTGTGACAGTTGTACTGTCCCGGGTCATTGGATCCCTCTTTGCAACCTACCCAGGCGGCTTCCAACAAGCAAAATCGATGGGAGAAGCCAAATTCACTTCACTGCAGTTATCAATTGTGGCAAAAAGGTCATAAAGCGAGGCACAACTCACTTAACAACTGTATGCTTAGCAGTGGAAATTTTGAGCTCCATCGTGGTCATAAATCAAGGACCACCTGTACTCTATAAGAGGAGTCCCCAACCCCCAGGCTTAAGTGAGCTGTGTCCCATTTTATGACCTTTCTTGCCGCAGTTGTTGAGTTAGTAACACGGTTGTTAAGTGAAACTGGATTCTCCGTTGACGTTGCTGGTCAGAAGATGGCAAAAGGGGATCCCTTGAATCGCTGCAACCGTCATAAATACGAGCCAGTCGCCAGGCGTCTGAATTTGATTCACAAAGTCTTGGGAATGCTACAATGGTCGTAAGTGTGAAAAACGGTGGCAAATCCCTCTTTTCAGTGCTGTTGTAACTTCAACCAGTCACTAAACAAACTATTGTAAGTCAAGGACTTCCTGTACTCTACAAATCTGCTCTTTGATTTTTGGACAGTAGTTGAATTTGGAATGTTTTTAAAAAATGCAGTGGGTTAAACTAGTAAATATATAGTATATATTTACTAGTATATATTTACTAGTATAGTAAATACGTAAAATATACTAATGTAGTTCTTCCCTAGTTTACAATTCCATCAACACCTGTTGTCAGGCCTGCAGCCCTCTTTTCTTTTGGGTCTTCGGCCTGCCCCACTTTCTATTATTCTGCTATGCATTTTCTATTGTGGGAAAATGGGAGGGGGGATTGTACGGAGTTAGATGCGACGTAGCCATAACAACATTCTTTCTAGAAACCCAAGGTCATCCTTTGTCTCTGCACCTCTGCACCTGACCGGAACTGGATGGGTGGAACTGCCAGCGTGGCAGTGGAAGACTGGACCATGTGATGGACTTGTGGGTGTGGGGGCAAGATCTTGTACTTTCAACTGGGTGGGATAAAACCGGGAAGCTTTCAGATTTGGGTTTTCCCAGACGTGCCAACATGTCTCTCTTGGCACATAAATTGGCACTTTCAGCAATACTTGGACTGTGATTTACTTTTGGGTGCTCTTTGGAACCCTGACACCTGTCTTGATACATCAAAATGCTATTCACACGAGTAGATGGTTTGTTATGAATGAGAACGTGGCTTCCCCTGTAGAGTTCAATTCAATTCTCCAAGCTGCCGTTCCTGTTGGAAATTGAAACATTCCCCCTCTTTCCCTTCTGATTTTGATCATGCAGGCAATTGGTGGCAAAGTTTGCCAGCTATGGAACCATCCTTTAAGCACCAGTGCGATTGCAAGGAACTACGTCAAACTCTTGTTGGAGAAACTCCGCAGTGAACAGGTAAAAAGCTTGAACACCTATTAAGAACGTAATGGAAATGCATGTGGAGAAAGTTTCTGAAGAATTTAATACAGCGAGAATCCTGGTTTTGTTCTTACGGGTGATATTGATCAGTTGGATATTATATAGTTCAGTTCAGTTCAGTTCACTTTATTTGTATGCCGCCCTTTTCCCTGGGGGGACTCAGGGCGGCTCACAGTTCAAAGGGGGGGGGGGAAGGACAAACAATTTACAACATAAAGACACAACATCATTTAAGAACTCAACAGTCATACAATTCGAGTAGGGGTTAGAGTCTTTAACCCCAGGCCTGCCGGGATAGCCAGATCTTAAGGGCTTTGCGGAAGGTCTGGAGGGTGGTGAGGGTCCGGATCTCCACGGGGAGTTCGTTCCAGAGGGTCGGAGCAGCCACCGAGAAGGCTCTCCTCTGGGTAGTTGCCAGTCTACACTGGCTGGTTGATGGGATTCGGAGGAGGCCTAATCTATGCGATCTTATCGGTCTAGTGGAGGTAATTGGCAGTAGGCGGTCTCTCAAGTATCCAGATCCAATACCATGGAGGGCTTTGTAGGTGACAAGTAGCACCTTGAAGCACACCCGGAGATCAACAGGCAGCCAGTGCAGCTCGTGGAGGATAGGTGTTACGTGGGTGAATCGGGGTGCACCCACGATCGCTCGCACGGCCGCATTCTGGACCAGCTGAAGTCGCCGAATACTCTTCAAGGGCAGCCCCATGTAGAGCATAATCATTTTTTAAAAAATAAATTACTAAGTGCCTTTCAGGTTACACTACGGGGACTTATTAGAGGGATTAGAAGAGTTATTACTCAGGCCATGGTGACCTCAAAATGATGCGTGTGAATGAAGGCAAGAGAGGAGACAATGGATGGAGATTAATGAAGGAGAGAAGCAAAGTAGAACTAGAGAGAAATTTCCTGACAGCCAGAACAATTAATCAGCGGAACCGCTTGCCTGCAGAAGTTGTGAATGCCCCAACACTGGAGGTTTTCAAGAAGAGACTGGACAGCCATTTGTCTGAAATGGTATAGGGTCTTCTGCTTGAGCAGGGGGGGGTGGACTAGAAGACCTCCAAGTTCCCTTCCAATTCTGCTCTTCCATATTCCATATTCCATATGGGCTAGTTTGTTCCCACCCCTTTTTCCAGGCTCTGAAGAAGCGGGAAATATTGAAGTGGAATTCTGAGAAGCAGGGCTTGAAGTGTTCACCACCTTAGCTTTTTGGGGAGTTGAAATCTCCAGTAGGTTGAATATGTTTACGGTAACAGAATAACAGAGTTGGAAGGGACCTGGGAGGTCTTCTAGTCCAACCTCTGCTCAAGCAGGAGACCCTATACCATTTTAGACAAATGGCTATCCAACATCTTCTTAAAGACTTCCAGTGTTGGGTCATTCACAACTTCTGGAGGCAAGTTTTACCACTGATTAATTGTTCCCAGTGTCAGGAAACTTCTCCTTAGTTCTAAGTTGCTTCTCTCCTTGATTAATTTCCACCCATCACATCTTGTCCTGCCCTCAGGTGCCTTGGAGAACAGCTTGACTCCCTCTTCTTTGTGACAACCCATGAGATATTGGAAGACTGCTATCATGTCTCCCCTAGTCCTTCTTTCTTGTCATTAAAATAACTTTGCTTCTTTATTGTTCTAAAGTCTGAATTCCTTGAAACGTGGAGTTAAATTATAGCCATTCAATGCTGGAATGCCTTTTTTAAATTTTTTTGCAGTACAATATACCATTTACGGACAGAATATCAACCCGAATTGAGTTTCTCCCACTTAACTATTTGGTGACTACCATAGTAGAGATGGAACGTCAAGGTAAGTCTGTTTTCTACTGTTTTATTGTAGTTTAACAGAGTTTATCTTGGGTTTAGATTATAATCATCTTTAAAATCTATGCTATACTGCATATAGGTCAGGGGTGTCAAACTCAAGGCCCACGGGCCACATCCGGCCCGCGTGGCCATCTTGGAAATTGTAAGCGCCCGCCCGCATCGTTTCAGCCCAATCTACCCATTGCGAAGAGGAAACATCGGGCCGGCAGTTTGGGGAGTGGCATCAAGGTGGTTGCACCCACCCAGATGGCCACACCCACCCAGTCGGCCACAGCCAGTGAGTGGTGTCAAGATGGCCACGCCCACCCGGTCAGCTACACCCCCCTCCCTGGAGATCAATCACAGTTCTGATGTGGTTCTCAATGAAATTGAGTTTGACACTCCTGATGTACCGTATTTTCCGGAGTATAAGACGCTCTGAAGTATAAGACACGCCTAGCTTTTGGGGAGGAAAACAAGGCAAAAAAATCTGCTTCTGCCTCCCAGCAATTTGCCTCCTTGCAATAAACAGCAAAGAGTACAGACAATATACACTGTTTGTGGTGTTACATTTCAGACTACACTTCTACAGATGCTGTTAAAACTATGTGCTTTCTGGAAGTATACGTTATTCTCTGCTGTTTAAAAGAAGGTACAATAGCACTGGGCCTCTTCAAATCAAAAAATTATTTTAAAAAGCTTCTTCATTTTGTTAAGCTGTCTAGAACAACAATAAAGCAGTCTTTAAAAAATAAGTCTAATAATTTGAACATTCTGTAGGCATTTATAGTTATTGATTTACCTCCTTGCAGCAAACAGCCTGATTAGCACAAGAAAAAACAAATCTGATTCTGCCTCCCAGAAATTTGCCCCTCCTGATCATCAGCTGGTTCAGGATGCAGGGATTGCTATTGCAGCCTCCGCAAGCCCCAGTTTCCCCATTTGCTGCAAAGAGATAAACTGCTGGGAGGCAGAGGCCAAAGGGTGGGGGATGGTGGGTGGGATTACATTCAGTGTATAAGACACACCCAAATTTTCACCCGCTTCCAGGGCAGGAAAAGGTGCGTTTTAAACTCCGAAAAATACCGTAGGTTAAAAAAGGCAACATAATTGCAATCCGAAATTAGCCATTTTAGTTTTACTAATGACACCAGTGATCAACTTCTATCCCATAATATTCGTATTTCTCTGCATGATCTTTTCCTAGGATGGGCAGCTTCTCTGGAAGAAACCAACATGAACGCAAGAATGGTTGAAGAGGTGGCACTGAAACACACTACAATGCTGTTAGGCCTTTTTTAACGAACCACGACAAAATTATGAATCCAGTAGCGTCAGAATCTTGAATTTTGTGCCTTTTAACATACAGAATTCCACAGAAGACAATGGATACGAAGCTGCAATATTACATCTGAAAGAAATATCACAACCTCTGTTTACTGCTGAGTTCATTTAAAAGCCAGTCATTAGACTGGCTTTTAAAAACGGCCTACTATTGGATGTGCAAATTGTTCTGAATGCAAAATATTTTACGTTCAGATGCTCTCTTTTTTTTTCATTTTCAAACCTCCCCTGGAAATGGCTTGTTCCAAATATGAAAAAAAAAAAACTTTTTTTTTAATTAGAAAAAAGGGTGTTTTGGAATTCAGAATAGAGTCCGTGCTTCAAATGTTTTGTGCCTCGTTACCATAGGTGCACTGAAATATTCTTAAATGGATTTTTTATCATCCAATATTAAAATGAATGGGAGTCGTCTCGCTGAAACATTACAAGAATGAACTTTATTCAACGTGGTATTTATTGTTAATAGAACAGGCCATTGAGCCCCCACCCCCCCACCCCAAAGCAATTGCGCTTCTGAGCAATTGCAAAGGTAGGATTAAATAATTCAGAATAAATGTTGGCATCAGATGTGCCGATGTTAGCATTTAAATCCCTACCTAAACGATTGAATAATACAACAGAGCAATAAGGAGCTGGCAGCTATTATATTATGTATATATGAGATAATACGAGTATGAACAAGGTACTATAAAATATTGCTATTGAAAAACCGAAACTTTTCTGTAAATGGAAATAAATGTATAGATTTGGAAGTAGACTTTTTTTTTAAAAAAAAACGGGAACTCACGCGGGTACAGAAGCACCGGAAACCAAAAGAGTAGTTCCCAGGTGCGCATGCGTTCGCCGGGAAGCTGAACTTCCGGTTTCTGGCGTCCGTATGCGTGCCGGTCACCTGGTATTCCCATTTCTGGTGCGTATGCGCATGCAACGACCAGCCCCGGAACCCGGAAGAGCAATGGGCAACAACTGGCGTGCCGGGAGACATGGCTCTGCGTGCCATATAGGTTCGCCGGGCTTAGCGTTTAAGATCCCACCCTCTTTTTAATGTGGCTTTAACTTATATTGCGGCTGTCATCTTGATGTTTTGATGCTCTTGCAGTAAGAGTTAAACTGCTGCTTTAGCATATTCGTTTCAACATTTCTGCCGTACGGGTAGTCCTTGAGTTATGACCACCATCGAGCTCGCAATTTCTGTTGCTGAGACATGTTAAGTGAATTTCCCCCATTTTGCAACCTTCCTTGCCGCAATTGTTAAGTGAATCCCTGCAGTTGTTAAATTCACAACACGGTTGTTAAGTGAATTAACCCTGTCCGGTTGTGTCTGACTCAGCTGACTTATCTCTGTTTCTTAGCCGAGGGAGCCAGCATTGTCCGAAGATGCTTCCATGGTCATATCTCCAGCTATATACCAAAGTGCATGAAAAACTATTACCTTCCCACTGAAGTGGTACCTATTTATTTACTCGCATTTACATATCTTCGAACTTCTAGATGGGCAGGAGCTGCAGCAAGGAACAGGAGCTCACCCTGTCCTGCGTGCTCGGGTCTCAAACCCCGGCTGTCAGCTCTCCAGCTGAGCAGCTCAGCGTCTTTAACCTTTTGACTTCCAACGTTCTTGTGTCTCTTTTTCTGTTTAAATTTTAACATTTCTCTAACCGCTATGGAGTGAAGTTTTCATCCTTAATACGAATATTAAGATTTATGAAGTGTTTAATGCACAGCCACACTCTGCTTGAGATGTTTACTTTATGCCCTGAAAGAGTCTCCTACTCTTTGTAGGTAACAAGAATCTGCAAATTAACCCATGTTTATAAATGAGTATGTGTCATGCCCCCGTCAGAGCCTGAATCTGCAGAGGCGGAACTGGAGTTGACAGAGATTGAAGATGCAGCTTTGTTGGCTTCAGAGGAAAATGGGGGGGGGGGGGGAACAGACCCAGTCAGGCCAGGCCTTTCAGGATTGGGATGGCTTGTAGGCAGGGAGGAAGGGGGGGGCAGGATGACAAGAGGCTAAGCAGTGAACATGAGAGACAGAACTCAGGCAATGAGCAAGGACCACCGCCTCCTGATCCAAGAGCATGGAGAGTAGAGAGAAGGCGAGAACAGCACAGACTGACCTGACTTCACAAGGCACACCTGGGGACTGAGACTGTGAGGAGGGGCATTTGTCCGGAACAAACACTGGATTCATGGAGTGCTGAGTGCCGACGTTTGAACTTTTCCTTGCATTCTTTCTAGCTTTCTGGATTAATTGCCTTGCTCCTTTGCTTCTGACTTGCCCTGTTGCCCTAAGAGCCGAGGTGGCGCAGTGGTTAGGGTGCAGTACTGAAGGCCACTACAGCTGACTGTTATCTGCAGTTCAGCGGTTCTAATCTCACCGGCTCAAGGTTAACTCAGCCTTCCATCCTTCCGAGGTAGGTGAAATGAGAACCCAGACTGTGGGGGCGATATGCTGACTCTGTAAACCGCTTAGAGAGGGCGGAAAGCCCTATGAAGCGGTATATAAGTCGAACTGCTATTGCTATTGCTACTGGATTTCTCGCTTTGCAGCCATTGTGCTCCCATTGTGGACAATTTGCAGGCCAGAGGCTGCTGGAGGTGTGTAGATGGGTGTGTGTGTGTGTGTGTGTGTCATTACTTTGCTCTGGGACTTGCCAGAAACGTGGGAGCACTTGGGGAAATTTGGAGCAATAAAGGGGCGGTTTGACCTGCCAGCTGCCTGTGTTACCTCTGTGCCATGCCCCGGGTCACCACAGAATGGAAGGTTGAAATCATAACGCAGTTAGGATGACTTTACGATAGCTAAGGCTTCCAAATATTGTGCTAAATGTTTTCATTCCAAATGCAGAAATGCGTAGTAATGATGACGGTATTTGCCACACCCTTAATAAACTGCAAGCATTTTCAGATATATAGATATATATATATTCCCCAACATTTATTTCATTACGAATTTCCGAAAGTTTCAAGAAGGCAAAATCATTCCTCAAGCTACTAAGCCATACATTTTTACGCCCGCCCCTTAGCATCCCGGGAACTTCTTTTAATCGAATGAAAAATAGACCATTTCTCGGAGTGAGAACTTCAACAGACCTTGTGCCCCTCAGATTTCTATCGGTCTCACAATTGGCTTCCTGATGTGCCTCATGTTGGCACTGGGCTCGCTCGGTTTGAACGGCGCCAGTGCTCCGTAAGGCCTCGGTAGCGGGAGAACATTTTCGTCATCGGGAATGTAGGCGTTGGGACGCTGCTCCGCCGTAGTGTGGATGGCCGTTGGCAGGGCAGCCTGTTCTTCTTCCATGGTCTGCTGGAAGAATATTAGGTCTCAGTCAGTGGTGGGATTCAAAAAAATTTACCACCGGCTCTGTGGGCGTGGCTCTGGGTGGGGCATGGCTTTGTGGACATGGCAGGGGAAGGATACTGCAAAATCCCCACTCCCTCGCCACTCCACTAACCAGCTTTCCCTATTCCATTTCCTATTCCAGTTCCTATTCCAGTTCCTATTCCAGTTCCTATTCCAGTTCCTATTCCATTTCCAATTCCATTTCCATTTCCATTTCCAATTCCATTACCTATTCCATTTCCTATTTCATTTCCAATTCCAATTCTAGTTCCAGTTCCAGTTCCTATTCCATTCCATTTCCTATTCCATTTTCTATTCCATTCCATTTCCTATTCCATTTTCAATTCCATTTCCTATTCCATTTTCCATTCCATTTCCTATTCCATTTTCCATTCCATTTCCTATTCCATTTTCCATTCCATTTCCTATTCCATTCCATTTTTCATTCCATTTCCTATTCCATTCCATTTCCTATTCCATTTCCTATTCCATTTCCTATTCCATTCCATTTCCTATTCCATTTTCCATTCCATTTCCTATTCTATTCTATTCCATTTCCTATTCCATTTCCTATTCCATTCCATTTCCTTTTCCATTCCATTTCCTATTCCATTTTCCATTCCATTTCCTATTCCATTCCATTTCCTATTCCATTCCATTTCCTATTCCATTCCATTTCCTATTCCATTTTCCATTCCATTTCCTATTCTATTCCATTTCCTATTCCATTTCCTATTCCATTTCCTATTCCATTCCATTTTTCATTCCATTTCCTATTCCATTCCATTTTCCGTTCCATTTCCTATTCCATTCCATTTCCTATTCCATTCCATTTCCTATTCCATTTCCTTTTCCATTCCATTTCCTATTCCATTTTCAATTCCATTTCCTATTCCATTCCATTTTTCATTCCATTTCCTATTCCATTCCATTTCCTATTCCATTTTCCATTCCATTTCCTATTCCATTCCATTTTTCATTCCATTTCCTATTCCATTCCATTTCCTATTCCATTTCCTATTCCATTCCATTTCCTATTCCATTTTCCATTCCATTTCCTATTCTATTCTATTCCATTTCCTATTCCATTTCCTATTCCATTTCCTATTCCATTCCATTTTCCATTCCATTTCCTATTCCATTCCATTTCCTATTCCATTTCCTATTCCATTCCATTTTCCGTTCCATTTCCTATTCCATTCCATTTCCTATTCCATTCCATTTCCTATTCCATTTCCTTTTCCATTCCATTTCCTATTCCATTTTCCATTCCATTTTCTATTCCATTCCATTTCCTATTCCATTTTCCATTCCATTTTCTGTTCCATTCCATTTCCTATTCCATTCCATTTCCTTTTCCATTCCATTTCCTATTCCATTTTCCATTCCATTTCCTATTCCACTTTCCATTCCATTTCCTATTCCATTCCATTTTCCGTTCCATTTCCTATTCCATTCCATTTCCTATTCCATTCCATTTCCCATTCCATTTCCTTTTCCATTCCATTTCCTATTCCATTTTCAATTCCATTTCCTATTCTATTCTATTCCATTTCCTATTCCATTCCACTTCCTATTCCATTTTCCATTCCATTTCCTATTTCATTCCATTTTTCATTCCATTTCCTATTCCATTCCATTTCCTATTCCATTTCCTATTCCATTCCATTTCCTATTCCATTTTCCATTCCATTTCCTATTCTATTCTATTCCATTTCCTATTCCATTTCCTATTGCATTCCATTTTCCATTCCATTTCCTATTCCATTCCATTTCCTATTCCATTTCCTATTCCATTCCATTTTCCGTTCCATTTCCTATTCCATTCCATTTCCTATTCCATTCCATTTCCTATTCCATTTCCTTTTCCATTCCATTTCCTATTCCATTTTCAATTCCATTTCCTATTCCATTCCATTTCCTATTCCATTTTCCATTCCATTTTCTATTCCATTCCATTTCCTATTCCATTCCATTTCCTTTTCCATTTCCTATTCCATTTTCCATTCCATTTCCTATTCCATTCCATTTCCTATTCCATTCCATTTCCTATTCCATTTTCCATTCCATTTCCTATTCTATTCCATTTCCTATTCCATTTCCAATTCCATTCAATTTTCCATTCCATTTCCTATTCCATTTCCTATTCCATTTCCTATTCCATTCCATTTCCTTTTCCATTCCATTTCTTATTCCATTTTCAATTCCATTTCCTATTCCATTCCATTTCCTATTCCATTTCCTATTCCATTCCATTCCATTTCCTATTCCATTCCATTTCCTCTTCCATTTCCCATTCCATTCCATTCCATTTCCTATTCCATTCCATTCCATTTTCCATTCCATTTCCTATTCCATTTCCTATTCCATTCCATTTTCCGTTCCATTTCCTATTCCATTCCATTTCCTATTCCATTCCATTACCTATTCCATTTCCTTTTCCATTCCATTTCCTATTCCATTTTCAATTCCATTTCCTATTCCATTCCATTTCCTTTTCCATTCCATTTCCTATTCCATTTTCCATTCCATTTCCTATTCCATTCCATTTTCCGTTCCATTTCCTATTCCATTTTCCATTCCATTTCCTATTCCATTTTCCATTCCATTTCCTATTCCATTCCATTTTTCATTCCATTTCCTATTCCATTCCATTTCCTATTCCATTTCCTATTCCATTTCCTATTCCATTCCATTTCCTATTCCATTTTCCATTCCATTTCCTATTCTATTCTATTCCATTTCCTATTCCATTTCCTATTCCATTCCATTCCATTTTCCATTCCATTTTCTATTCCATTCCATTTCCTATTCCATTCCATTTCCTTTTCCATTCCATTTCCTATTCCATTTTCCATTCCATTTCCTATTCCATTCCATTTCCTATTCCATTCCATTTCCTATTCCATTCCATTTCCTATTCCATTTTCCATTCCATTTCCTATTCTATTCCATTTCCTATTCCATTTCCTATTCCATTTCCAATTCCATTCAATTTTCCATTCCATTTCCTATTCCATTTCCTATTCCATTCCATTTTCCATTCCATTTCCTATTCCATTCCATTTCCTTTTCCATTCCATTTCTTATTCCATTTTCAATTCCATTTCCTATTCCATTCCATTTCCTATTCCATTCCATTTTCTATTCCATTCCATTTCCTCTTCCATTTCCCATTCCATTTCCTCTTCCATCCCATTCTCCACTCCATCCCGTGCTTGTTGAGAGACTTACTCTTTCTCGGGCTTCGCTTGCCAGCTCATGCATTTTTTCATCTCGCAGCACCCGGAGCCAGTCCTGTTCGATCTCTTTGGGGGGAGGAAGCCCTTTCGCCAGTCGGGAGACGACGCACAGGATGAGCTGCTCTTTGTCCCGCATCTCCTGCTGCAGCTTAATGGCGAAGGCCTGATGCATGGACAGCTCCGCAATGAGAGCCATGATCTTCTGGGTGGTGGTCTTTATTTTCTCCTGCAGATGGTTCATCTGGAAGGAATCATAGCAAGAAAGAACATGGAATCATATGGGCTGGAAGGGACCTCAGAGGTCTTCTAGTCCAATCCCCTCACAATCAGGAGGCTGTGAGTTCGATCCTAGGCAGAGGCAGATATTTTTCTCTCTCTGGGCATGATGAGAATATATCTGCCGAACAAAACTCAGCACTGGCGACAGGAAGGGCATCTGGCCATTAAAAACGGCAGTTTGCTTAACTACTGTGGCAAGACAGGTCGTAAAATGGGACAAATCTCACTTAACTAATACCTCACATAAATCTTGGGCTCGATTGTGGTCATACGTTGAGGACCTCCTATACAGATAACGGTTGTCATCAAACCGAATTGTAATCGTCCTACCTTTTTAGCCAGGATTAATGTCTCCTCCTTGCCGTTTTCTGCCTTGACGCTGATTTTCTCCGTCATTCGGGAAACTTGCTCATAAATAAATTCCTTTTCCAGCAGTCTTTCCTCTTTCCGAGTCAGATGAATTTCCAACTGTAGAAAAAGCAAACATATAAAAGCAGATAAATTCTATTTTCTAGTCTAGTCTAGTTAATCTAGTCTGTATAAAAGCAGATAAATACTAATTCTGTTCTCTATTCTATTATTCTGTTCTATTTTCTATTCTATTCTGTATAACAACAGAAAAATACGAATTCTATTCTTATTTTTTCTTATTCTTTTTTATGCTCTCTATAAAAGCAGATAAATACGAATTCTATTCTGTATAACAGCAGATAAATACTAATTCTATTCTTGTTTTTTCTTATTCTTTTATGCTCTGTATAAAAGCAGATAATACTAATTCTATTCTATTCTATTCTATTCTCTATTTTCTATTCTATTCTGTATAACAGCAGATAAATACTAATTCTATTCTTGTTTTTTCTCATTCTTTTTTTATGCTCTGTCTAAAAGCAGATAAATACTAATTCTATTCTGTATAACAGCAGATAAATACTAATTCTATTCTTGTTTTTTCTTATTCTTTTATGCTCTGTATAAAAGCAGATAATACTAATTCTATTCTATTCTATTCTATTCTCTATTTTCTATTCTATTCTGTATAACAGCAGATAAATACTAATTCTATTCTTGTTTTTTCTCATTCTTTTTTTATGCTCTGTCTAAAAGCAGATAAATACTAATTCTATTCTATTCTCTATTCTATTACTCTGTTCTATTTTCTATTCTATTCTGTATAACAGCAGATAAATACTAATTCTATTCTTGCTTTTTCTTATTCTTTTTTATGCTCTATAACAGCAGATAAATACTAATTCTGTATAACAGCAGATAAATACGAATTCTATTCTTGTTTTTTCTTATTCTTTTTTATGCTCTGTATAAAAGCAGATAAATACAAATTCTATTCTATTCCACATTCTATTCTATTCTGTATAACAGCAGATAAATACAATTTCTTATTTTTTCTTATTCTTTTTTATGCTCTATAACAGCAGATAAATACTAATTCTATTCTTGTTTTTTCTTATTCTTTTTTTATGCTCTGTATAAAAGCAGATAAATACGAATTCTATTCTATTCTCTATTCTATTACTCTGTTCTATTTTCTATTCTATTCTGTATAACAGCAGATAAATACTAATTCTATTCTTGTTTTTTCTTATTCTTTTTATGCTCTGTATAACAGCAGATAAATACGAATTCTATTCTTGTTTTTTCTTATTCTTTTTTATGCTCTGTATAAAAGCAGATAAATACAAATTCTATTCTATTCCACATTCTATTCTATTCTGTATAACTGCAGATAAATACAATTTCTTATTTTTTCTTATTCTTTTTTATGCTCTGCATAAAAGCAGTTAAATACTAATTCTATTCTATTCTATTCTATTCTGTATAAAAGCAGATACTAATTCTATTTTCTATTCTATCCCATCCCATCCCCATCCCTGTCCCCATTCCCCTACATAATTACAAAGAAGCCTGACTTTTAGCCATGTTCCAATCACGACCGCCTTCTGGTTGCGCAATAGCATCCTGCTAACCAACGATCCAACTTTGGGGATATCCTAATTTCCCCTGGAAAATGGAAGTTGAGGAGCCTGCAGTGATGGGGGGAGGGACTGCCGAGGGCCCACCCTTTGGCCCTCTGATTTAGCAATAGCAATAGCAGTTAGACTTATATACCGCTTCATAGGGCTTTCAGCCCTCTCTAAGTGGTTTACAGAGTCAGCATATCGCCCCCACAGTCTGGGTCCTCATTTCACCCACCTCGGAAGGATGGAAGGCTGAGTCAACCTTGAGCCGGTGAGATTAGAACCGCTGAACTGCAGATAACAGTCAGCTGAAGTGGCCTGCAGTACTGCACCCTAACCACTGCGCCACCTCGGCTCTATACCCATCCGTGCCGGAATTATGCATGGGAAAAGTGGGAGATGTGGAGCTCCTCCATCATTTTGGCCCGGTGTGTGTGTGTGTGTGTGTGTGTGTGTGTGTCTCCGAACGTGGTGGCTTTTCTTGCAGACGTTTCGTGACCAAACTAGGTAACGTCATCCGTGCTAGCTGATGTCGTAGGAGGACGCGGATATCCAGTGGGAAGATACGGCACTGGAATATTGTTTTTTGGGAAGCATTTTTGCGGGTTTTACGCATTTGTCAAGGTTTCTCCCCACACACACCTTTTTTTAAAAAAATGCACTTAATATGGAAACAGGGTAATTTGCCGGAAGGGTTTTTTCTGGCGGGATGGACATTACCTCCTCTATCTTTTTGAAGAGCTCTTGTATGGGGGGGTCCTTCCCAGGCAACGCTCGTACTCTGTTTTCTCGATCCGGGTCTGTAAACACCTTCTCCAGGCTTTTAATTCTGTCCTTGCACTGGGAAAACTGTTTAAAAAAAAAGATCAAGAAATGGATCCAAAGCAGCTGATTTGGTAAAGGAGCAGTTGTATTCTTCATCATTACAAAATCCTAGAAAAATTAAAGATTCTCTTTCACAGACTAACCGGACCTAACTTACTTCCTTACTTCCTTACTTCCTTCCTTTCTTTCTTTCTTTCTTTCTTTCTTTTTCTTTCTTTCTCATTCTCTCTGTTTCTTCCCTTTTCTTTCTTTTCTTTCCTCTATTTCTCTTCGTCCCTTTCTTTTTATTTTCTTTCACTGTATTTCTATCCTCTCGCTCTCTTTCTCCCTTTCTCTTCTTTACTTTCTCTTTCTCCCTTTTTTCTTTCATTTTTTTCTTTCTCCCTTTTTCTTTCTCTTTCTCCATTTCTCTGCCTTTCTTCTTTCTTTCTCTTTATTTTCTTTTCTCCCTCTTTTCTCTTTTTCCTCTTTCTCTGTTTCCCCCTTTTTCTTTCATTTTCTTTCTCTCCTCTAACTCTTTCTTGCTTTCTCTTTCTTGTTTCTCTTTATTTTCTTTATTTCTTTCCTTTCATTCTTTCCCCCTTCCTCTCTCTTTTCTTGCTCTCTCTTGCTTCATTTTCTCCCTTTTTTCTTTGTTTCATTTTCTTTCTCATTCTCTCTTTCACTTCCTTTCTTTCTCTTTTTCTTCTTTCTTTCGCCTCCCTTTCTCTGCCTTTCTTTTTTCTCTTTATTTTCTTTCTCCCTCTCCCTCTTTCTTTCTCTCTTCCTGTTTCTTCTCCTTTTCTCTTTCTCTCCTTTCTCTCTTTCTTTCTTTGCTTTTTCATTCTCCCTTTTATTTTCTTTCTTTCTTTCTTTTCCCTTTCTGTTTTCTTTGTCTCTTGCTTGCTCTCTTCTCAATCCCTTGTCTCACGTTTCTGTTCAGTTTTCTTTTCTCTATTTTCTCCTTTCTCTTTTCTCCTTTCTCTCATTTCTTTCTTTTTTATTTTCTTTTTCTTTCTTCTTTCTTTTTCTCCCTTTCTCTGCCTTTCGTTTTCGTTCTTTTTCGTTTTCCTCTTCTTTCTCTCTGTTTCTCCCCTTTTTCTTTTTCTTTTTTTGGTTTCTCTCCTCCTTTTTCGTTCTTTCCTTTTTCTTTCATTTTCCTTCTATCTCCTTTCTCTCTTTTTTCTTTTTTCTTTCTTTTCTCCCTTTTTCTTTCTTTCTCTTTATTCTCTCTCTCTCTTTTCTTTCTGGTTTTTTTTTGGCACAACAAATTCTAAAAAACAGCCCGCAGCCACAAAAAGAGCATTTCCTCAAAAGAATCAGCAGGTGATTCATTCTCTGAAGCTGCTACTTCTCTTTTTTATTTCTTGCAAAGTTACACCATTCTCTTGCTTCCCGTCTCAGCGGTTCCCTTGCATCACAACAGGAAAAGGTGTAAGGTTCACACACACCCTCCCAAAAAAAATTAGAACCTCAGCAAAATCGCTTAAAAGAGAAAGGAGAAACCCGAATGTGGGAAAAATAAGGTTAAAAAAAAAAGATGTCCCTTCCCGAGAACATTTTGTTTAAAACAATTGGCTGGACAGCCACATTTCAGGAAAATGGACAATGTTTGTGATGATTCGCACCGACCAAATGGTACAAAATGCAAAGTGTCAAGTGGAAAAAAAAAGTGCATGTACCTCCAAATAACAGGATGTGGTTATCGTTTCGGCAAACACTTCAATGTGCGGCAGGATGGCAATAGACAATGTTTACACGTGCTGTCATTGATCCCTGCCATCCTGCACATTATATCCAGAGCACATTTATGAAATGACTCAGTAAAAACTCACTGCCAAACTCTATGGAGATTCTCAGTCATCCAGATTGTGGTTGTCCCAAAGGTGCTTTTTTTCAAGAAGCAACCGGATTTTCTGGTTTTTCTTTGAAGACGTTTTGCTTCTCATCCAAGAAGCTTCTTCAGCTCTGACTGGATGGTTGGGAATAGAAGGATTGATATTCCTTGCAGACAACTGGTCATTTGCATCCTTTTAGAGGGTCGTTGAGGCCACCTGGAGCTTTATCTGTGTCCCCACAAATGGTGCAAAGGGGCGTGGAGCCTTCTCGGAACTGCTGAAAGGACTGAGTCATAGACTGGAGATAAATCTCCAGTCCACAACAGAGTCCTTTCAATCGTTTCAAGATGGCTCCATGGGCATTTGCAACACCCACGTGACCCTGAGGACACAGACAAGGCTCCCAGTGGCCTCAACGGCCCTCTAAAAGGATGCAAAGACCAGCTGTCTGCAAGGAGTCTAAATCCTTCCATTCCCCACCATTCATTCAGAACTGAAGAAGCTTCTTGGATGAAAACCGAAATGTCTTCAAAGAAAAACCAGAAAGTCCGGTTGCCTTTGAAGAAAGAAAAAAAAAAAAGCACCTCTGGGACTCACTGACAAAGATTCCTCTCCAAATAGCTGGAAACGGGCTCAACTAGATACCAGATTAAGGAAGATCTAGCTAGTTCTTGTTCAAAGGATGGATTCTATTGTCTAATTTTTTCTCCTTGCTCTCTTGTCTACGGTGAGGACTAGTGTAATGTGCTATTTCATGAAGTCTTAAGTCAGCTAGAGTTTGGGTTACAGGATCCTCAAAAGTTCTCCTGTGGCTTTTTTTAAAGGATTTAAACATGTTATTACTTTATCACATATAAAATACAAAGAAAAATGAAAACAAGGGGGAAATAAGAGAGGAAAAGGGGAAGAGGGAAAGGTGTAGGGGAAAGGGAAAAGAGAAAGATCGTCGGAAGTTTTTCTCCCCCCACTTTTTAAAGCATATACCGGTTCACAGAACCGAAGACAATTGTCCCTACCGGTTCAGCCAAACCGGACCGAACCGGGAGGATTACACCCCTGGGTGAAGTCAACAGTAGAAAGTCTTAGGTTAAAATTATGGGGGTTTGGGGATTTAACAACAGAGTCAGGTAGTGCATTCCAGGCGTGACCACTCTGTTGCTGAAGTCGTATTTTCTGCAATCGAGTTTGGAGCGGTTTACCTTGAGTTTGTATCGATCGTTTGCCTGAGTATTATTGAGGTTGAAGCTGAAGAAGTCATTGACAGGTAGGACATTGCAGTGGATAATTTGTGTACTACGCTTAGGTCAGACTGTAGGTGACGTAGTTCTAGGTTTTCCAAGCCCAAAATTTCAAGCCTGGTGGCATAAGGTATTCTGTTGCGAGTAGAGGAGTGGAGGACTCTTCTTGTGAAATACTCCTGGACTCTCTCAATTGTATTAATATCTGATATACAGTGCAGATTCCAGGCAGACAAGCTGTATTCGAGGATTGGTCTAGCAAAGGTTTTGTATGTCCTAGTTAGCAATACAATATTACTGTAGAAGAAACTTCGCAACATTCAGTTAACAACTCTTAATGCCTTTTGGCAATGCTGTTACGGTGAGCTCTGGGGCTTAGATAATTTGATATGAGTACTCCTAGGTCCTTGACAGAGTGGGGGTCGTCTACAAGGTTGTATTGTGTTTAGTGTTCTGATTTTTTTTTTTTTTTGCCAATGTGCCCCTCAAATAGTGGAAGACTGTTATCATGTCCACCTAGTCCTGCTCTTTATTAGACTAGACGCATCCTGCAGCTATTCATCTGTTGCTAATGAAGCTTTCGAAAGCCTTCTGCAGAGTTGAAGGTGTCAGGGTTCCAAATAGCATCCAAAAGTAAATCAGAGTCCAAGGCAAAAGATTCCTCAAAGTTCCAATTTATGAAGAGAGACATGTTGGCACATCTGGGAAAACCCGAATCTGAAAGCTTCCCGGTTTTCCCCACCCAGTTGAAAGTTCAAGATCCTGCCCCCACACCAGGGGTGGGTTCCTGCCAGTTCTAACCTCTTCTACAGAAGAGGTTCCACAAATCTACAGTGCCGTTTAGAACCGGTTCCAGCTCCCTCTCTCCGCCCGTACCGCACATCATCAAGATGAAGAGCGAGAGGAGGAATTCTGGGAGTTGAAGTCCACAAGTCTTAAAGCTGTCAAGTTTGAACACCCCTGGGTTTTTTTTTTCTAAAGGGTTAGGGGTGCAAAGGTCTTGTAACTTGACAGCTTTAAGACTTGCGTGCTTCAATGCCAGAGTTCCTGAGCCAACATGACTGGAGGAGGAATTCTGGGATAGTTGAAGTCCACAAGTCTTAGAGCTGTCAAGTTTGAACACCCTGGGGTTTTTTTTCTAAGGGTTAGGGGTGCAAGGGTCTTGTAACATTGACAGCTTTAAGACTAGTGTTTCAAATGCCAGAGTTGTCCTGAGCCAACATTTTGCTTGCTAAACAAGAGCGTTGTTAGTGAGTTTCACCACATTTTTAACAAGTTGGCCACACCCACCCAGTCACATGGCTGGCAAGCCACTTCCACCCGTCGCCACTGCCTCACACCACAAGTCCATCACATGGTCCAATCTTCCACTGCCACATTGGCAGCTTCCACCCATCCAGTTCCCGCCAGGTGTAGAGAGACAAGGATGACCTTGGATTTCTAGAAAGATGTGGTTATATGGCTACATATCACCCAACTCCGTACAATCCCCCCTCCTATTTTCCCACAGTAGAAAATGCACAATAGAATAATAGAAAGTGTGGCAGGCCTAAAGTCCAAAAAAGGAAAAGATTGCAGGCCTGACAGAAGGTCCTTTCTCAACTTTCAAAGAAGCCTTTACAATCCAGATTGCTTAAAAGCTTTTAACGGCTGTTAATTTCAAACGGTGCACTTTACTTGCCTTGAAAAATGCCGGGTTAAGGTCTCGATTTCAAAATGCACTGCAAACAGTTCAGTATATCAAATAAGTTTAGTGGGTAATAAAAGCACAGCCAAGGGGTGTACCAAAAGTCATAGGCCAATTGCAGTACGTTTTGTTAACATCTTTTGCCAGAGAAAACGTGAACTCTTCAAAGGTTATGCAGCCAAGAAATAAGGAGCGTGTTTAGAAGTTGGTAACCAAAGCAAAGGTTTAATTTGCTTCATGAATTGTCAGTGGAGCTTAACATTTGGCTGATTAAAAGAAACAAACAAGTTGTGGCTTTGTGTTTTAGTTTACCACTCAGATCTTTTTTTTTTTTTTTACTATTGTCAAAAGTAAAACCTCAATATGGGAATGAATAAAAGAAAATGCCACAGGGGGAAAAAATTGCTGTTTGCTGATAAGATCAAAAGCAAACATGGATTTTCAGAAAGAATGGGATATCCCTACAGGAAGGCAGTTCACAATATTTTGTTGGGAGAAACGTCCTTCTGGGTTCAGTTCCAAGTGTGGGGAAAAAGACACTGGAAACATGGAGGCTGCTTGGAAAGATGGTTTAATGGTGGACAGCATCACGTGGCTTTGAGCTCCTGAACAGAAAAGGGGGGATCAGGTGCTTCCAGATGTTGGGTGAAGAAGAAAAAGAGGCAGAGATGCTGAAAGTCCCTGGTTTTATGCCCTCTCTGGCCTTTGATCTTGATCTTGTATTCTGATTGGTGGTCAGACTCCTATATGGGTCATGAAGGGGCAACTCTGTAGGCTGTGCTTTGAATCCAAGTTTGGTTGAGCATTGCTTCTTCCCAGATGTCCTGTGTTGAGTAAAGGGCTAATACTATCACGCCTTAATCCCATCCCCTTGGAGCTGAAGAGGAGGGGATCTTTGTTATGTATAGTAGACCAGCTCAGGCCTTTTAATGGCCCATTGACAAAGGTTGGGGCTGTAAGGAGTGACTTTGCTTCCTACCTAAAAACGTGTTTCTCCATTTCTTATCCAGGGAATATAATATTCTGCCTTTTCAATATTTCTTAGGATATTTCATTTTTCTAGGAGAAGGGTGGGTGCTAACTTCCTACACGTTCTTGTGTCATTTAGTGGTAAGATCTGACAACAGAATAACAGAATTGGAAGGGACCTTGGAGGTCTTCTAGTCCAACCCGTTGCTCAATCAGGAGAATTTATACGGTTCCAGACAAGAGTTTGTCCAATCTCTTTTTAAAAACCTCCAGTGATGGAGCATTCACAACTTCTGGAGGCAAGTTATTCTACTGTTCCATGATTGTTCTCACTGTTAGGAAGTTTCTCCTTATTTCTGGATTGCTTCTATCCTCGGTTAGTTTCCACCCATTGCTTCTTGTTCTACCCTCAGGTGCTTTGGAGATAGCTTGACTCCCTCTTCTTTGTGGCAACCCTGAGATATCAAAACTGCTATCATGTCCCCTGGTCCTTCTTTTCATTAAACTAGACATACCCAGTTCCTGCAATCATTCCTCGTATGTTTTAGCCTCCAGTCCCCTAATCCTCTTTGTTGCTCCTCTCTGCACTCTTTCTAGAGCAGGGGCGTCAAATTCGTTTTCATTGAGGGCCGCATCAAGGTTGTGTTTGACCTTGGGGTGGGTGGGTGTAGTGAGCGCGGCCTGGGTGTGGCCAGCTCGATGTCACTCAAGTCTGGGGCACCTTTGGTGGTCCGAGCGCACTGCCAGCAAAAACCAGCTCCCCAACTCCGTTTTCAGCTGCAACGGCCTCCTGCAACCCTCTGCCAGGGAAAACGGAGTCCAGGAGGGCTGCACACAGCCTTTGCGAGCTCCGTTTTCAGCTGCGATGGCCTCCCGCAACCCTCTGCCAGGGAAAACTGCCAGAGGACTCGCTGGCAGAGGCACCGCGGGCTGGTCCTTCACTGTTTCCAGGCCAGCTCCACGGGCCTGATCTAAGCACCTTGCGGGCAGGATCCGGTCCCCAGGTCTTGAGTTTGACACCCCTGTTCTAGAGTCTCCACATCTTTTTTAGATTATGGCGACCAAAACTGAATGCAGTATTCCAAGTGTGGCCTTACCAAGGCCTTATAAAGTGGTATTAACCCTTCACGCGATCTTGATCCTATAATGCAGCCTAGAACTGTCTTGGCGTTTTTTGGCAGCTGCTGAAACATTCGTCTGTCTCATATTTAAGTGATGGTCCACTAGGATTGTCCACATTCAAGCCCTTTCTTGACTATTTAAAGCGGGGCTTACAATCGAAACAAAATTTGTCTTCCGTAGAATTGGTTTGGTGGAGCTGACCCATTGTTTGACAGCAATAGGAGTGAAAGTACATTTAGGTTTTATATTAGAATGGTTTCTACACAACGGATCATAACACAGGACAACTTGGCGTGTGTGTGTGGTTTTTTTTTTAAATGAAAGCTCAAATAAGGAACTTAAAGAGTTCCTCTTCTGAACAGAAACGGACCTTGCTTTATGATTCACGGAGAAAAGATTTATCCACCCCAAATGCAGAGATTTCTTCTCTTGCTAAAAGGACGACCTCCAAAAGCATGCTCAAAAAAATTAGCTTCTCCAGAGCGACAGGAAGATCTAATGGTAGAGGAGAAATCATCAAATGCACCGCGTACATGCAGAAGCATTGGCGGGCCACAAAAACTCCTAATATCATCGATTGAGGCCTCTGTCTAGACAAGAGTGAACATTATTTATTATTTATTTATTTAATTTAATTTATTATTTATTTGTCTTGTATGCCGCCCACTCCCGGAGGACTCCGGGCGGCTCACAAAAGACAAGGGAAAGGGGGGGAAACGAGACAAAGACAACATATTAAAAACAAAACCAACATTCACAATTTCCGTGGAGGTAGATGCTTCTCAGCTCCCCCCAGCCTGCTGGAACAGCCAGGACTTGGTGGCTTTGCGGAAGGCCGGGAGGGTAGTAAGGGTCCGGATCTCAACAGGGAGCTCGTTCCAGAGGGCCGGAGCTGCAACAGAGAAGGCTCTCCCCGGGGAGTCGCCAGCCGACATTGGCTGGCAGATGGAATCCGGAGGAGACCCAACCTGTGCGATCTAAATGCAGGGGTTTCCAACATTGGGTTTGGGGAGTTGAAGTCCACGAGTCTA